>NW_010121370.1:0-34688 GCF_000699245.1 Pterocles gutturalis
TCAGATGACATGTCCCTCTGTGCTTTCAGACTGAAGAGATGCACAGCTCTGCTCCATGCAGCCTTAGATTACTTCTATTCTCAGTCTTGCCTTCTTTCCTTTCCCCCGTGTGCTCTTCCCTAGTCCTCTGCTGGTTCTCGTATTCTTCCCCGCCCCAGTCTTTTTCTTACAGTCTCTTCCTCTGGTGAGCAGCCTGTTGACAGTGACTAGTGCGGTAGGCGGGTCAGGTCCCCCTCTGGAACTGTCTGCTCTTTTTGCTGGAGGTGAACACCTCGATGACAAGCTGGTGAAACTTCCCTCTGACATTTGCTGTGTCCTGGTGTACCAACCTCGTCCAGCGCTTAAGGCTGGATGGTGACTGGAAGCGTAGGCTCAGGGTTGGTTTGCGTGAACAGAGGCACTCCTGTTCCCAGGTGTGTTTCCCAACCTGCTGCTCTGCTTTGGAGCCACTCCCCGTTCCTCTCTGTTCCTCTCATTTGAGCTCCCTGCAGGCTGTATACACAGAGATGCAGATTTATGTACCCACGGTGGAAATAAAATAGATGGTTTGATTTCTGCTTGGAGATAATCAGGCAATAGTCTCAAATGCTGCTTGTTTTTCTTGTCCATTTGTGGTTTCCTATTCAGATTCCTAATCGGAGACCCAAGATAATTTTTTACCACAGGAGTAAATACCTGGAAAGATGCCAAAGGAACCGCAGCTCTCCATTGACTGAGGACAGTCTAGCTCCATTCTTCCTGAAAATAATGAGACGTTCTGGTTGTATCGATGGCAAGCAAAAGTGTATAAAATAAATCAGGCTATTGCAAGAGAATACCTTTTTTTCTGAAGGAAATAATCCAGAATATTAAGAGCTGGACAAAGTTGTTTGTATGTGGACGACCAGTACCTTGTGGTGGAAGAGTTTCTAAGGTGAATCAGAGATGACACTCTTGCAGCTTGTTCAATAGTTTAAATTGAATTTTCAGTTTTAGAACCAATAATATGAGCTATTACGGGCAATATTTTAGTACAAATTTTAGTACAAATAAATGAAGGCTTTATTCTGCAATGAGCCTTGGCTGTACTGTTTTAATGATGTTTCCTTGGTCTCTAGTTACTTACCTATAGCCGGTGTTGCGCAGAGCCGTAGCAGGGATTAGGAATGGCAGAATTCAGATGTGTGCTTGTGAGTTGTGTACTGCTGTCTGATTTACCTGAAAATAAATTTGTATTTGAGGCAATATAATGAATTGTTTGCTTCTTCAATGGCACTAGAGGGAAGAATTAGATCTAAAGACAGAAAAAAGCCAGTTCTGGTGTGGAAAAATCCCCAACCAGTTTGGGTTTTAATAAACAGCTTCATTTCAGTGACTGACTGAAATTCTCACCGAACCGATTAAGGCAAAATTTCTGTATTAGGCTAACTATAAAAGTCCAGAAAATGTTTTGTCATTCAAGTGTGGAAGTTTTCAAGAAAAGCTCTATTTTATTTTGTTAGTTCTTGAGGAATTGTAATACATAACTGACTTTTCAGATTGAAAGGCTCAAGCATTGCTTCACACCCAAGGCTTTACAGACCCTGTGAGAGACTCCAGTGTGGGAGCAGCTCTGAACAAATGGTTTATCCCACCTGGGTTTTCTTAATCTCTGCCATCATCTTCCACTGGCTTCAGTGCAGTCTGGGAACAAAATTGTTTCTGGGGTGAGAACCACGTAGCAGGTGCTCCAAGAGGTGTGTTTCAGACCAGGTGAACGTACGTGAAGATTAGAGTCCATTCTGTAACGGGAGAGGGGAAATATACTTGGTTTCCACTCTGCTTGTCAGCCTCAGTGCTTTGGTGTTTTTTTCACTGATGCAAAGCCAACCCAGAGCTATGAAATGAGGCCTGAATGCGCCAGCACCTCTGCTGTGTTCCTGGGTAATTTCAGCTGTTAATCAGTGCTGAGTTTCACAGAAGCACTCACGCAAGTGTAGTTCCTTTTTTTTTTTTTCGGTTTCACCCCTGTCAAAAATGATCAGTTTAGCTGTGGTTATTTGAAATACTCTGGGTTGCCTCTTTGGTTGGATTTAGTTGTTCTTTTGGCTACGCTGAGCACTATGCTTCTAGCGTTTCTCCGTGATTTGCAGACTATCTGATGTCAGTAAATCTAGCCTGGGAACCATATGCATAGGGCTGTATGCACTGATGTGAATTCACAGTGAGATTTTTTTTTTTCTTTCAAATGTAATATCTTCTTTTAGTAAAAAAAAAATATAGTGTTTCTTCTGTCCCTACTACTGAGGCTGCTTTTTTTAAATAGGTTCTTTTAATAGTTTTTTAAATAGGTAAAGTGGTAACACAAATAGCAGGTTTTTTTTAAAACAAGTCTTAAAGCTAACTCATCTTCTGATGGAGTCATTCCAGTTGACCTGCAGTCGGCTGATCAGTAAGAGTGTGGTGGGGGGGAAGCTTTCCTTTTGGATTTTTTTCCAAAAACTTGGGTTTTGAAGCTGCCATATGTGCACATCTGAGAGGCTGACTTTTAGTAGAGAGAGGAAGATGAGCTCTGTAATCCCCAGAGCTCTTTTCTGACTGCAGCCTTGCTGTGTCTGCAGCCGCGTCTGTGAGCCTGCTGCCCTCCAGAAGCAGGTTCAGTGGAGGTTCAGCTGGAGCATGTCTGGGAAAAGGCTGTTGGAAGGATAATCTTCCCTCTTTAAAACATGCTCAGAAATTTAAACCTGTTATTCAGATGTGATTTTATCTATTTGTTTTCTCTTTAGAAAAATAGACTTTTCTTTGCTTAAAATAAAGTTTTAGGCTTGTTTTCAACTGTACCTATAATAACTGTCAAGTTGTTTGGTTGTGGTTTTTTTTTTTTTATGTAGAGATGTGTTATTTGGATGGAAGGGTAAATTCTTGTAATGTATCAGTTTTTGCCATCCTGAATGTCAAAACGAAAGTTTTCCGAGCTCAACAGAAACTCAACTTCATACATTGAATCTAGATGATGGATTGGTTGTGTAATTCTGCCCTAGCTGCAGGAAACAAACAGAATTATGGCTAATATATCTTTATTCTTTGCAGATAATACAGGCAGAATATACAGTCTTAAGAGACAGTAATTTTTAAGGCTTTTGGTACTGGAGTTAAGCTAAGCTGTTTGCTTTTGGGTGTTCTGGGAGCAAGTCCCAGTAGCTCTATACTTTCATATCCTTTTACTGTCAGTGGAGGACTGAGAATTTTTAAGAGCAAAAGGAATACATAGCTTCTGTGATGCCACGTTGGGTATAATAAATCTGTCTTCTCCGACAAGGCTTATGAGTGAGGTTATATAGTATTTGCTCTATCTATTTTCAGATCCATGTAGTTGCCTGTGAGCTTACAGGATGGTATAATTTAATATTAGTTTCTGCCTGACTTACAGGTGGCCCCTACTGAGTTGAACTGCTAAGCAGGCATTAGTGTTCACATATATCATTTTCATCTTTAGGAAAAGACTTGGAAAACTGTTTTGGCCTTTGATTTGTTTGATTTTACTTTAAAGTCATAACATCATTGCTTGTAAACTAAGTACAAACAGTAGCTATGCAATTAGCATACAAATTGTATATAATGGTGCGGAGACCTCCTTTTGTGCTGCAGCACACACAGAGCAAGATATTAAATTAGTACATGGAAAATAAGACATTTTCATGATAATTTGTGTGGTGTATAAGTAGTTTATTGTTATAAGTCTAGCTTACGTAGTTAATCATGGAAACATAGAATCATAGAATGGTTTGGGTTGGAAAGGACCTCAGAGATCATCAAGCTCCAACCCCCCTGCCATGGGCAGGGACACCTCCCACTAGCCCAGGTTGCTCAAAGCCTCATCCAGCCTGGCCTTGAACACCTCCAGGGATGGGGCATCCACAGCTTCTCTGGGCAACCTGTTCCTGTGTCAACTTAACAACAGCTTGTCAACAACAGCGTGAACTGTCCAGCTATAAGAATGGCACAGTTATAACAATAATAAAATGTATTTTATATGGTGTGTAATACAGTAGTATGAGGCAGAGATGTCTACGTTTTCCCTTTCTCATCCTTAGTTCTCAGGATAAGCAGTGACTAAACCAGCGTTTTTACATACCTTTCTGATAAAGTCCTTTTGTGATGAATCCAACATCATTCTTGCTATTGTAGTGCAACAGCTCCTGCAGATGATGCTGCTTGTGAGCATCAATCACAAACATAACCAATGTTAATGTTGGTACTTTCTTTTCCCTCCAAAAAAACTCCCAGGTGTTATGCACTCAAAGTTGGCATGTATGATTGATTTTTTTAATTGTACAGTCAGTTTTCAGTTATCTTTCTATTTTTCTTGCTAATTTTCACTTGTTTTGTATAGCTTGGTTTCCTCTCTTTTATTGCAGGTGGGAAGATTGGGCATGCCCCTGAAAAGACCACAAGTTTGATCTCAAATCATGCCCATTTAGGATCTTGAGAATTAGCAAGAAGCAAGGACCATTTGGTTAAGTATTTCCTGCAGACTTCTTTCTCATCGGTGCTTGGGAGTGGCACAGCTTGTTCAAAGCAATAGCCATGCGGTAGGATTGTAGAAAGATGGAGCCTGTATTACCTTTCAGCTGATGCAGTGCAGAGTAAATAAGTTTGTGCTTGTTTTTTTAATTGACTTCTTTTCCTCTGACTTCACCTCTCACTCCTTGGGATGGAATAAAGAGGAGTGTGATGATGGCTGGTTCCCTTCCTGTCCATGTAGAATATTTTTGCTGCTATGGGGTCTTAGGGGACATGGGAACAACCTGAATTGTTAACTTCTCATAGCCAACAGCTTCTGGGTTAATTGTACTGCCTAGCTGATGGACCTGATGCATCAAGGTGTACTGCTAAGCTTTCTCAGGCTAGGACTAATCACAGTTTGAAATGTTGTTGCTTTTTTTTCCTGCCTAGCTTTGGGCTTTTTCACAGTTTGCAAGGGGCTAACAGTTTGTTCGTTTATTCTATTAAGGCTATAAAGTGCTTAGACTCTATGGCAGTAAGCAGGATGGAAGTATGTGGAAAACAAATGTAGTTTTTGAGTGAAAATTTACCAAGTTGCTTGTGTCTACCATATTGGTAGTTTCTCTTGCTCCAGAAATGAACAGTGCATTGACCAGTCCACATGGATTTATTCTTGTGCATGCAGGTCAGGTTCAGAGGTGGTTGTTGCTGGTAACATACAAGGCTGGTTCCAGATGTACACAAAACCAGATTTGCCTTTGTGGCCTCAGTGGTGGTGTAAACCATGAAGTTGTGCTTCAGATATGGTGTGTGTCCAGTTTTGCCTTCACAGTGACTCAGTTTGAAAGGTAAGTGGTTGTAGGCATTGTGCAATGTGCCTGTGATGTCCAGATTGAAGCAAATAGTCCAACCGCAGCAGCGTTTGATGCCCTGCTGCTGCAGTTCAAAAATGTGGATTTTGTCCAAATATAGCCCAATGGTCAAACCGGCTTTTTCAGGTACTGGCAGGCAAACTGTGACTTTACAAACTTTTACACAGGTTACAAACGAGTCTTCCTGAAGTTGCAATTCAGCTCCAGGAGTTGTAGTTGTGTTTCCATGGGGAGTGTCTGGCTACCCGATGACGTCTTTTATCTGCAGAGACCAACCCAATGTTCCAGATGATGGCTATGAGCTTTTTAAATAGAAAAGGTTTGCTTTAACATGTTTCAGGCTGAGGTTTTGGAGGCATTTGAACAGATAAAGCTTTCAAGTGAGCTGCAAGCTAGTTTGGGACAATGTTTATGCTTAGCTGTACTGGATCATTTAGAGGAATATTTTATATTTCCTACAAATCCTGGGGCAAAGGTTTAGCCTGGGGGCTGGTGACCTAGGTTTCAGTTAGCAGCTCTCCCTCTGATAGTGGCTTGTCTGCAATGGAAGTAAGTCTAAATAATGCTTGTAGTCAGTGCAGTAACACTGGAGCTTCTAGTCCTGACCTAAGGCTTAAAACAGGACAGATTCTTTGTCCTCAAAGTAGCTATTCTTCCGGTAAGTCATAAATGGACACTGGTGACTAGATTGGGCGAGAGATCTGCATGTGGCCCAATGCATCTAATCTGCCTGCACTTGAGGTGGGAGAAGAAACAGTTTTCGGACTGTTCACCTACCCTGTTCTGAAGGTTACTGCTCAGCTCTTTCGATAATACTAAAAGCAAGGAGATGACAATGAACATTGGTGATGCCATATGAGAAATATATTAATGAAAGACTCCTAGAAGGCTAAAAAAGATAAAAACAGGAATGTGCTAGTAACACTTGTCAAGAGACATATCATCAACAAAACATTGAGGAGAAGGGGAAAAAGATGGTGGGAACCCTGTGCAGCACCATGTAGTCTCTTAGGGCTCAGTCACAAAATGAAACACAAAGTCTTATTGTAAGAGAGACAACTGACAGAGCTGAGATGGGAGCGAACTAGGACAAGAATCTTAGGTTTTTCTCTGTGCTATTTACTTATCTCAGAAGGCAGCAGTTACCTTAGTTGATTAAAACCAAGAAAAACTCTACTAAAGCTTAATTAGACGTTCTCTCTTTGATTCTGGGAAATAAGGTGTTTTTCTAGTCACTGGGAAAGCAAAGGAGGAACTTTATTGTTAACACAGTCAGCTGAAGTTACACTTACCTCCTTCTGTCATGTTCTTTCAGGGTTGGAAGTAGAGGATGGGAAACAACCTCGCCTATGAACTGGGTTGTCCATTACAGCCATTTTTGTTCTTCCTCCTCTATGCCTGAGGGTATTTATTCTTGCTGGGAGCTTTCTGAGTGGCTAAAGGAGGGTGAGGGTAATGGTGAAGCTCCTTATCCTGACCCAAGCAAATGCAGTTGGTCACTTCTCTCCCCATTCGCCCCTGCTTCCTGTTGGCAAGTTTCTTATTGTGAAAACTAAGCTACCTTGAGTTGCAAAATAGATTTATTTCTTGTTTTAAATGATTTATCACTTGCCAGTCAAGTTTTGGTATGTGTTTAAGGTTCTGAGCATTGTCACTGGGTATGATGTTTACTTTTTCAGGCATACTTCACTATTTATTTAAAACTGTTTTGAGGCATTCCTACATTTGCTCATGGTAAAATAGTTGCAGAATTTGTGAATTGTGTGAATTGGTGAATTTGTGTTCCTCATTTTGTGCCTGGTTCTGGTTATTTATGTATGGCCCTCATAGCACTTCAGTGATGTGCTTTACTTGCACAGCGTTTGTCAGTCTAATTATCCTTAGGAAGGATGAAGTTTCAGTTATTTTGAATGGCATGGCCATTTAGGGCCCTTCTTTTCAAGAAATTTTATCTGCATTTGACTTTGTGCTCTGGGAAGTTTAATTGTCCACAGAACCCTGCTGGGTTTTAACTGAATGCAAAATTACCCAAAGCTCAATTTTCTTTTCCAAAAAGTATTTTGTAATATGTTTCAAGTTGGATGTCCAGACTCCTGTTGCTGCAGCAGGTGTTTTGTGCAGAGATATGCTCTCTTTTGGTGTATAAAACTTGTCTAATATTCTGAAAAAATTACTCTGCAAAATGCAATCTTTAGTGCAGTGTTGTGGTAATGGCAGAAATATCTGTCAAGACAATTTTAACGATGCTTAATGTTGCATTGCAGTTTTTGTTAATCTGTGGGGAAGGTCATTCCTGTTTTATTTTCTTTCCATAGTGGCACATTGAAGCTGTTTATTAGCACAGAGAAATTTAGGTTGTAAAGGACCTCTGGTGGTCATCTGGTCCAACTTCCTGCTCAAAGCATGTTCAACTAGATCAGGTAAAATTTTCCTTGTATCTAATTTAATTTTCCTGTTTCACAGTTTATGTCCATTACCTCTTTTCCTCTTACTTTGCACCTCTGAGAAGAGTCTGGCTCCGTCATCTCTGCACCCTCTGACTGTAATGGTAACTGTAGATAGAACTAAGGTCTCCGCAGAGTGTTCTCTTCTCCAGGCTGAACAAACCCAGTTCCCTTAGACTCCCATGCATCCTCTGCTTCAGCTCCCTGACCATCTTGGTGGCCATCTCCTGGACTTGCTCTACCGTGTCCATGTCTCTCTGTTATTGAGGGTACCAAAACCAGGTGCGGTACCCCAGATACAGTGCTGAGTAGGGAAGGGCAAACACTCCTCTTGACCTGCTGGCTACAGTCTTGTAAATTCAGCCAGGTGCACACTTGGCCTTCTCTGCCACAAGGCACACTCCTGACTTGTGTTCAGCTTGTCCGTTGCTGGTCCTTTTCTGCAGGCTGCTCCCCAGCAGTTGACCCCAGCCTGTACTACTGCATGGGGTTATTCCCTCCCAGACGCAGGACTTTGCATTTGCACTGGTGATCCCCACAAGGTTCCTTTCAGTCCCCTTCTCCAGCTTGTCCAGGTTCCTCTGAGTAGCAGTCTGACCTCCAGCCTCTTGACTGTTCTGCGATTAATCTGTGAGCTTGCCACAAGTGCACTCCGTTTCATTGTAGTATCAGTCCCTGAGGGGTACCGCTGGTAGCCAGCTGGACTTTGTGGGGGTAGTGTAACCCTTTGAGCATGTGTGGCCAGTTCTCCCCAGATTTTCATGGCAGCATTCATCCTGAACTACTGAGGCTGGTGTTCCCTGGTATATACTATTTTTGAGCTATAAAAGCTCTATTTAATCTGAGGAGCCTGGTTTTGTGTGGGGTGAACATAGATTCTCTTCCTTACATTGAGCAGAAGCTCTGTGTTGGCTGGTGGCTGGCCAGCCAAGAGTGGGGAAGGAATGGGATGGGATGCGATAGCCTTGTCTGATGAGGCAGTGATACTGGACTTTAAAAGAACAAGTGGAAGAGAGCCTTCGTAAGCGTGACTGGCTGCTCTTGGGAACAGTGACGAGGCAGAGATCCCATGTGCTAGATGTCTGTAGTCTCTGTTAACACATTTCATATCTACAGGTATATTTACTGGGGTGCAAGATGTCTGCCATGAGGCTGATTTCTAACAGAACCTCCCAGCAGGCCCTGTCTAACTCTGATTACACCTGGGAGTACGAGTACTATGAGTATGGACCAGTGTCGTTCGAAGGCCTGAAGGCTCATAAATGTAAGTTCAAGTAGAGGCTTCACTGCAGTAGAGCTTCCCCATCTTAATGTTCCTATTCTTCATTTCTAACTGATTATTGTAAAAAAAAAAAAACAAACTCTCCTGATTTTTTGGATTCTCAACAATTAAGAGTTATTACTCATTTTATTAGATTATTATAATTGTTTATGATTCTATGTCTTTTTATTGACGGCTTTTCTTGTGCATGAGAGAACCATGGATTTCTTGTCTGTGGTAGAAATTTGTCAATACTGAAGAATATCAGATGGTCAGGAACAGTTTATAACAGCAAATACAGCCGCTGTTGCTTCTGGTGACTACATGGGATGATCCGTCTTGCTCTGTTCTTGTTTCTGTTCATGCTAAAATGGCAGTGGTGGGCAGCCTTACTGCTTTTGTTTTTCTCCATAATAAAATAAATTTAAGGCTATAAAAGATTTAAAACAACAGAATAAATGTCTTTTTCTGAAGAAACTTTTGTCATTGGGATTTCAGAGAAGAGTGTGCGAAATTCAGCATTCTGCTCATACTGGAGCTGTTTTACAGTAGAAGTAACAAGGACAGGGACCAGAGAGATGAAAAATATGAGTAGGAATTGAGAGGAAATTTAGCTAGGACAAGCTAGTACAGCTGGACCAATATTTATCTAAAGTCTAGGCAATGGCTTTGACTTTTATTAAATTTTTTGTTTTGGAGGACATGGATGGATGTGTGTAGAAAAAAAAAAAAAGTAACAGCTTCAGAATTACTGAAGGTGTTTTGGAAGCACTTTGCCAAAGGGAAGCAAATAATTTTGTTTCTTTGTTTCTGAGCTGGATACACTGTGAGAGGGTTTGAGCACCAGTCTTCAAAGTCTTGGGGAAGGTCTCCGTCCCCTGCTGGAGCACTGGCCCAGGGTGGGATACATACTTTCTGCCTCATTCATCATGATAAGGTTTCAGACAGGGAAGGAGGGGTGCTTGCAGTGGCTATGAGTAGCCCAGAAAGGCTGATTTCCCTTGGCTCTGCACAGTCAGGAGGTTTTGGGGAGACTTAGTAAGGGTCAGAAGAAAATTGTTGAAGTTCTTAATACTTCTAAAAGAACTAGAGCAGAAGTTCTTTTTAAGACTGAATTGTACTTTACCTTTTTTTTTTTTTTTTTTTCCTCAGAAGACTGCTGATTACTGTCTTTGTTTTAACAAGTGTTAGGTACTTGAAAAATGTAGGTTAGCTTTTATGATTTTTCTAATTCATATTCCATTCTTCCACTTAATCAGAGGCCAAAACTGATTACACAGATTCCTGATTACAAAGATCAGCTGCAGTGTTATGTACATACCTTCTTTTTAGCTTGGTATGTCAAAGAATATGACAAGAGAAAAAAATATAAATTATAGTTACTTCTGGATTGCTGAAGGTATAGCAGCAAAACAGATCTTGGATTGCCGTCAAAGTGATTTACTTTGGTGTTGCTGCACGCATTCTAAGAGGGCTGAATTTAATCTGGGAACTTGAACTGAAATACTGATCGTCTTGTTTTCTTTTTTCACCAGATTCCATTGTGATTGGATTTTGGGTTGGTCTTGCAGTTTTTGTCATCTTCATGTTTTTTGTCCTGACCCTGCTGACGAAGACAGGAGGACCACATCAAGAGTGAGTCTGAAAACTGGAATAACAAATCCTACCTCCTAAGTGGTGCGTTTGTTCTGCAGCCCCCGAACAAGCAGCAACAGTGCTGACACTGCACTGTCTCAACACCATCTTGTTCTGTTCTGTCCGTATGAAAGGATGCTGTCTATCTTTGTTTCAAATAATCTTTGTTCCAAGCACTTCTAGCAGACCAATTCCGTAGAATTGTTATTAATATGTTCCCTATTTAGCAAATAGTCAGTAGGCCAGCAGTAAGAGAAGGGAATGTCTGCATGTATTCTTTTTCATGCTAAAAATGAAGTTGGTGGGTAGGCTGCCAAACAGGTGGCTTTAGATTACTGTTCTGCAAATAAATGGGGTCATTCTAAGTAGGCTCACATTATTATGAAGTGGAAAAGAGAAGCATGAATATTGACAGAGTATATACAAATAAAATGCAGTGCAGATGTTGAATTAAGGAAGTTGAAGTCTGGAGGGTTTCCTTGTGTTTGTGTGTTCAAGTCTAAAAGGTAGATATCGGGCAGTATTTACAAAGTCTTCTCTTAACCCTGTAGCTCCCCTAGTCTAAGAGTGTCTTAGTTTCTGCTGAGAAATTCCAGTAGATGCTGAAGTACAGATCATCTCTTTTTCAGGGTCCCCTGGTCACAAATTGCCCCTTTTTCTTGTTCTTTCCAGCTGGTAAGGATGTGCAGACCATGCCTTGCCTCAACAATTCATCTGCATTTGCACAGCACACAGGCTGTCGGTGTCCCTTCCTCTGAGAAGGTTTGAACCCACGTCTCCTCTCAGGCTCGTGTGCCATAAAGTAGAAATAAAAACCCTTTCTGGAGAGTGAGATTGCTGCTGGCAGGTAGCAATGATGAGCAGCTGATTGTGAAACGCAATTGTTAGTGCTTATCACTTCCTAAAGCAGCCTGCCTTTGCTGTTTAGTCATGTGTAGATGGCTCTGAAACTTGATGCAATAGCACATCTCTAGAGACAGGGCCGTATTACAGAGGACGTGCATACATCATGAGCCTCTTCTCTGCTGCTAAATTTTTCCTTCCGTGAGAAGAAAATAGAGGCAGAATAATTCAGCTTCCCAGAACTGACTTGCCGATATGTTTGCCTCACTTACGGGCTGTCATGAAGTAGCCAGATCTTGCTCCCAAATATATTTAAAGTCCTTGTAAGTGTTGGTGTGCTGCCTCTTTTCTCTAGAGATCTTATTTCTTAGCTGAGCATGTGAGTCTGTCCCACATGAATAATTTGAGAGGGAAAGAAGTGATGAAGTCAAATATACAACAAAGAGAATTTAATATGGATATTTGTCAAAAGTTGGTATACTTGTAAAAATGTATTTTCAGGTAGCAGAGGGCCTGCTTGATATCTCCCACTGTTTTTCTGCTTCCTTCATCAATTTTCTTGGAACAGGTGGCCTGGAGGGTTTGTGAAACCTCCATCCTTTGGTCAACTTCTACATCCAGATAACCTGAATTCAGAGTTGGCCTTGCCTTCATCAGGGCATTAGGCTAGAGACCTCCAGAAGTCCCTTCCAATAGAAATCTTAATATCATTTTTCTTCAGTTGCTGAAGAGAGCCCAGTTATTTCTTTCTGTATTTGTTTTAAACTTCCTTTGCAGCTTTGGGAGCTGTGTACTTGAAAGCTTGCCCACTCACTATGTATGCTTAGTTGGCACCTTTAACAAATTTGAGCACTATTTTTTTGAGATTTGATAACCAAATGTGTGCAGTACTGGAAATGGATCATCCAGGAGTAGGCTAAGGGCAGTGAATACTCTTGTTTCCTCTGATGTTTGATACATGTATATAAAAACTGGAGAACATAAATACCTACCTGCCAAACCAGCGCAGACTGTGGTTTTAGTTTTCCTGCATCTTCTGTCTTTAGACCTGACCGGATTCCTCATGACTCATTGTTTCATTAGCGGGTTGTCTTGCAGGCCTCCTTTAGAAATAGATGTTAATGGGATTCCTAGGTCTTGGGAGAGAGCCAGCCTGATTGATGGACGTGTCTCTGACTTCACTAAGTCAATTTAGCTGTTCTTTAAAGTACCATTAATGTAAGAGGTAAGTGTAACTGGGTTCAGACAGACAGGTCCAAAATAGAATACTCTGATTTTTCTAGTAGTATGCTTTTTTTGTCTCAGTATGAAGGGGTATGATAGCACGTACTTTTCAAAATTGTACAAGATGTTCAGAATTGGGTACGTTCTTAGACCAGAAGAAAAGGGTCAGTATATGGATGGGGAGAGGTAGAAATTTAATTAGCTATGGTAATGATGCCTGTTGCACATTTTCTTTTGTTTCCTTGCATATTGTAATTGTAGAACATTAGGTTATGTGATTTAAAAAAAATTGTTGCCAATCTTTCGGAATTTCTGCCTGAGACGTAATCTTGTTCACCACTTGGGAGAAGATAGTACGCTATGTTTGTTCCTGCATTTAAAAACATCCTTAAAAACATATTTGGGTAACAAATGCATGTGTTCATGTACCCTATCTGTACAAAATACTGGCTGATGTAATTTCAAAGCTTCATGCAACTATTGAGGCAGATTGTGCAACTAGCTGCAGCAAAGGTGAAATGAATTTTTTTTTGACCTTTTTTTTTTTAAGAAATCAGTTGGTTTTTGTTAAGGATTCTGGGGTGAAATCCACTCGGAGAAATGCAGAACCACTGAAAACAAAAAAATGTCTCAGTTTCAGGGTAGCACTTCCTCATTAGTACTACGGGTCTGGTTAGATCCCCCAGGTTCCCTTTGAGATGCCAAACCCTGCTGTTTTGGAGGATTGGCTTCTTATTCCTTTCCGTAATTTGCCAAGTACACCAGGTCGCTTTAGGGAGTGTTGAGAGAAGTGGAGTTTAAGCTATAGAGAAATCTCAAGTGTCAGTCTCAAATCAGTATGCCCCTGTTAGAAGGATACACTGGGCAAAATGGTCTGTACCCTGACCGTACCCTCAAGACCAGTGGGTAGAGACCGGAGCTTAATACTGAATCCAGCAGACCAGAACCCAGCATCGTAGGTGAAGATTCCCAGAAAAAAGGAGCTTGGGTTAGTTCATTGGTAACTGCTTGTTTTGAGTAGTTTTCGGTACGTGTGACACTCAAGGTGTCTGGCATTCACCTTCCTGCTCTCTTACTGGCAGCTTCCCCAACTCAGAGGGTCCTGTTGGCCCAAATATTGGAAAAGGGCTGTGCTCTCTTCCGCAGGAAAACTGGAATTTCTGAGGCTGCTTTTCTTATTTTCAGTGTTCTGAAAAGGATACACACTGAGGTATAGTTACATACTGTAATGAGCAAGACTGTTCAAATTTCAATTCTAGTTTAAAAAAAAAATACTTCCACAAAAAACCAGAAAGATAGTGTTTGAATTTTAGAATCCAAAAATATGACTGTGTGTTACATCACGTGTTCCCTGCTCATGAGCACAGGATTATTCTCTGTTGTATGTCTTCAACATCCTGGGTCATCATAAAATTTCTTTGCGTCTTCTGTTCTCCCATTTAGATTAGGTAGCCATCACCCGTCTTGTGTGCTCCTCTGTACAGTGAGCCTTTGCTCCATCACAGCTCACTGGATTATAAAGCACTTTCCACACCTATGAACTAGTTTTACTTCCCTTATGGATGCATTTTCAGCCTTCTGCTTTAAGGTTAGCTGTGACTGGAAGACTAATGGTAGGTATCCTCTGAACATGAAGGTTCAAGGGGTAGATTGCTGAAGGTTCCATCTGAGGCTTTCAAAAGCATGTAGGCACACACTTACCTCCTACTGCAGGCTCGAGGGAATTAAATTCTAATATTTCTCTGAAGATCTGTGTAAGTCCTGTGTGCCTGTTTAGGAGTCCAACTATCTGGCTCCAGTGTTGTTTGCTACATGTTCACATGTAAACAGTGTGATTTATTAATACTTACTTAACAAAACCTATGTTCTGAGAATGTTTAATTTTTCACTACTCATCTTCTGACTGCCTCTGTTGCCTTTCAGATGCAAATAACTTGCATTTTCTGATGATAGGATATAAATTCATCCTGACAGAGACTGTATTACTTTCTGTAAAACTTCCATCTAGCTTGAACTTTTCTCATCCCCAGCTCTTCATGGCTCCTGTAGAAGTCCATGCAGATTGGAGCTGGTTTGAGCTAACACTTCTAGAAAACTCCAGGAGAGATGTTAAGATGTCCTTCCTATGTGTCTGAATTGTTAAGACTGCTAGTCTCTAATTCCAGCTCTCCTGATTTGGAAATCCAAACATCATTAACTGAAGTCAGTGGAAAAGACGGTTTGATGTCCAGACAACCAAGCACTCAAATTATGCCTTCAGTGACTGCAGTGCTGCCTGTGTCTCAGAAAGATTTTCTCTAAGAAAGATTTTTCTCAGTCTTCTATAAGTAATTTTAAAAAACTTGTTACTACTGAATAGCATTTCTAAGCTCATTGAGTGAGCTGATTATTAAAGTATATTGATTACTAGAAGTGCCATTTCAGAGTGCTGGCATTGATAACTTATTCCCATGAGAAATTATTACGATAAATCAAGACTTAAAATAGCTTCATCAGAAAATAAATAGTGCTGGCTTTTAAAGTTTGTTGTAGATAAACTGTAGAGTTTCCTTTCTTCTTGATTGTAATGGTTGCTGAAACCCAGTTTGATATAAAGAACTCAAATAGTTCTACTTCAATGCTTACTGTATTTTTCTTTTTCCTCCCTAGCAATGCAGAACCTTCGGAAAGAAGATTTCGCATGAATAGCTTTGTGGCAGATTTTGGAAGGCCTCTGGAGTCGGAGAAGGTCTTTTCTCATCAAATAGCTGAAGAATCCCGGTCACTTTTCCATTTCTGTATTAATGAAGTGGAACATTTGGACAAAGCAAGACAAAGTCAGAAAGGTCCGGATCTGGAGAGTAGTATTCACTTCAAGGAAGGTCCCAGGAGCAGTGGGATGTTTGAGGAGGACCTAAATTGCCTTACAAAATTTAACATTCCTAACTTTGTGAACACTGAACAGAACTCTTCACTAGGTGAGGATGATCTCCTCATCTCAGAGCCACCAATCATTTTAGAAAGCAAATCAGTCATGCAATCTTCCCATCGGATCCTTGATTGAAAAGTTTACTTAAGGTAAACATTCCGTTTGAAGCCTTTCTTGGCCTTTTGGTATTTTGATAGCAGGTGTTTCAGACCAGTGCTTTTTATTGACAGAACTCAGTTATGACAAGAAGTAAATCAGTGAATGTTTTATTCTGATGCCTTCTGCAGTCTAAACCTTTTGCCCGGCATTATTTTTGCTTTCTGATTTTTTTGTTTTGTTTTGTTCTTTAAGTGACTGCTTATGTCCAGCTTCTGAAGGATACCGTAATAACTTCCAGGGGGTGTGAAGGCTGGAGTCTGGCATTAGGAAGTATATGAAAACTCCTCGGCCAAGAGAAGTGTAAACCTCAAATTAAGACTGAAGCAAGGAATAAACAGGCAGCCCCTGGGGAAGTTCTACGGCTTGTGCCACTCCCAAACAGGACACTTGGAACTGAGCAGCACAATGGATATCTGCTTGGCGTTAACTTCAACTTCTGATTCCTAACTGCTTTTTGGTGCAGGTTAAACTGAACTTAGAAAGCTTACAGAGGGAATACCTTGCATATTAAATCGTTTGAATACAGTGTTTACAAAATGCTAGAACCACCTCCTGCTGAGTAAAGCAAATTGGTGCCTGTAATTACAGTACTTCAGAGTGACATTCTGACAGCTGCCCAGTGGTGACCTGGTTAGTATTTACATAAAAAGAGTAGTTTGATTTTTTTTTTTTCAGTTGTTCATGCAGACTTCCAGTTTGGTTAAATGCAGGATTCAGTAGCTAAATCACAGGAAATCAGATTAAAACTATTCTTCTTTTGCCAATAGAGTTCTGAGGTGCAAATGGTGGTGCTATGTTAAGCTGGTGTTATGCTTTGCCTTCCCATGCTTTTTGGCTCTATGTAAGTCCCTTTTTTGACCAGTGGGACAGTGAAGCTCTAGCAGCCTTTGATTTGTTGAGAGGACTAGCTCCAAAAGCATAGCTGAGCTACACTTGCTCCATCCTCTTTTTGTACTCAGTTGAGATGGTGTTGCAACCACAGCTGATCTCCCAAGGAAAGGTTTGTTAAGGAATTGAATAGGTGTAATTTCAACATTGAAGTTTATTTTTTAGAGAAGGAATAAGGTTCTGAACCATAGGCAGTACTTAGATTACATTTCAGCTTTCCTCAGAAGATGGCAACTAATGGCCAAATGGTTTTAGGAAGCACATAGGATGCAGAGGAACCAGGTTCAAATCCTTTGCTGGATTTTGAGTAAGAGTCCTCTGCAGGAAGTTCTTAACTGAAATGAAATGAGTGGATTCAAGATCTTTTATAGCCTATTTCGGGATGGATGAGCTGCCTTCAGTGACATTTGATCTGTTCTTTATTTTTTTCCTTTGCCATGCTTGAAAACAGAAATAGTGCTTAAATGAGGGGGAAAAAAATCAGTGTAGAAGAAATATCCATCTCCTCTGCAATTGAGAAATGAAGCTTATTTTTAAAGCATTTAAAACTAGGCTTTGGAATAATGCAGGTATGGTTTTAGAAAAAGAAAAGCTTGCTATTCCCAGTGGGCTAACCTAGGCTTTTCTTCCATCACCTGAAATCTCTGGCTTTTGTTTAGGTGCATAACTGCTACTTTGGGGAGTAAGGAGTATTCACGTGTATGGATGCTGGTGACACTTCATGCCTAGATGCAAGGTATTTAATAAAATGATTGAGGGATAATACCAACTTAACTTACAACACATTGGAATTGTAGTCTTAGTGTCTTTCTGAAGCATGTATTAATCGTGTAAAGGTATTTAAGTTTTTGGTTCCTGCTTCTGTTGTTCCCTGATGGTTCTACTTTTCCCATCTTATCTATCTTTAAAGTCCTTCATGCTGCTTTTTACAGGAAAATAACCTGCCAGTCCCCACTGCGCAGCTCCCATGTGACTTCAGAAGCACTGTGCAACCATACAGCCTGATTCAGATTTGTGCTCTGCCTCTGCATTAGAGCAGAGTCAAAGGTAAATGAAACTTTCTGCAGTCTTCAAAAGCAGTTATTTTAAAGCTGTTCTTTCTTTTTCCTTTTTAAGAATGAATAAATATGAGTTTTGCCTCAGGGGAAAGGGGATTGGTATAATAACCAGCTTTGTAGAACATGTTTAAAACAATTCATCCTTTCCCAGAAAACCAACATGAGTTGGTTCACTATGAAGTGAACAGAAAGTGTTTTGACCAGGGTAATCCTTCAAAAAGAGTACTTGGAATTTAATGGTGTTAGGAAATGGAATTATTTCAAGTTTTCTTACTGCTTGGGCTGTCTTGAGAGCCCCTTCTCAAAATTAATTATAAATGCATCACCTGTGGTAGATTTAACTTCATGGAGAGTTCCCCTAAGATAATAATTACATACATTTGCTTGCATAAAGATGTTTTGTATTGTGTAAGAACGTAATACATCAAGTTATGTATTCCAGTTTTCAAAGGTGGATATTTGTGAAGTGTTTTTTTGTGTGAACATGTTTTAGTTGTGTACCTTTTTTTAAAAACAAAACAAACCTACAACTTCCTGCTCATAGAGAAAAGAAATGGAAAGGTAAAACCATGAACTTCTCTACCACCTTCCAGTGATGTACAGTCCCTGAGGCTAAGTGATACGTGTCACGCAATTTAGTGTTTATGCACCTCAGCTGTAGATCTTGAATATTTTAATACTGACTATTTTTGCCACTCTGTGATTAAAAGAACCCTGCAAAACCCTTCTTAAGCCAGGGGCAAGGGAGGAATTCAAGAGTGCTTTTCCCCTGCTACTCTGCTCTATCCTCCTGGCAGTGAAAGATGACAAAGCTAAACAAATCAACTGGAGATACTGGGGAGCTGGACTGATCCTCAGTGTCCTCAGGGTTTGACAGGTAGCAAGGACAGCACAGAATCAGAGCCTTTTACCATGTGTTCTCCAACACGAGCAAGAGATAGAGGCCTATGCTTTCTTATCTTTGGACAAGAGGTATGTAGTTAGCTGTATGAAAGGCTGAACAGTATGATTCAAAGTTATCAGAGGTCTTTCTTTTCAAAAGAGTCAGGGCAGCACTTGATGCATGCATCTGATCCTGCAGAACTGGGTTTGCTCTTTTTTCCAGAATAGGTTAAATACTGGAGAGAGTGGAAGACTTCAAACTGTATTATGTACTATCAAATAAAGTCTTCATCCACAATAACCTATTTAATTTGTTACCTGAACACTTTTGACATGTATTTTAGAAAACCTGAAACAGAACACATTACCTATGCTCTGCCACAAGTGCCATGATGAGACCTGATATTCTTCTGCATACCCTCTTTTCCTCTCTTGCAGTAACTGTCTTCTCTGTAATCTAGGTCACTGAGTCACCCACCCAGCTGCTGACTTGCTTTCCTAAAAGCTTCAGAGATGACAATTCAAATTATTATACTCGAGCTGCTTTGCTGTAAACAAATGACTTCCAGCTAAACATAAGGCAATAATTTCCTGGAGAAAAGAAGGCTCCGAGGAGACTTAGTATCAGCCTTCCAGTACCTGAAGGGGGCTACAGGAGAGATGGGGAGGGGCTCTGCATCAGGGGGTGTAGGGAGAGGACAAGGGGTAATGGGTATAAGCTGAAAGAGGGGAGATTTAGACTAGATATTAGGAAGAAATTTTTCACTGTGAGGGTGGTGAGGCAGTGGCCCAGGTTGCCCAGAGAAGCTGTGGGTGCCCCATCCCTGGAGGGGTTCAAGGCCAGGCTGGATGAGGCTTTGGGCAACGTGGGCTAGTGGAGGGTGTCCCTGCCCATGGCAGGGGGGTTGGAATTCGATGATCTTTAAGGTCCTTTCCAACCCCAACCACTCTATGATTCAAATAAATTATATTTAATCTATTTATTATAATAGCTGCTGGAAATGAACAATGAAATAGTATGGCATAAGAAAAGGAAAAACATGCATAAGGAATATATAATTCTGTTATTCTCTGAAAGATCCAACTGAAATCCTCAGTGGAATACAGCAGAAACTAATGACCTGTTTTGTCAGCCTTTGTTCTGTTTCAGGGTATTTTTCCCTTTCTGTGCTGTTAAGACTGCTGGAGAGTCAACAATTAAAAACTCTTTATCAGAGAAGCTAAAACTTGGACCTTAGTTCTCCAAAAAGAACACCATTAATACACCATCCAAGAGCAGAGATAGTCTGTTACGGCGTAGAGTGCCCACTTCGTGGTAAACACCTAAAAACTAAAGACTGTGCTTCAGGGAGTGTACAACTACATAAATAGATGGGAGAACACACTATGAACCATAGCATAGTTTACAGTAACAGTAAATAATGCTGTTTCTGCTCAGAAAGATAGAAAGAGAATTAAATTTGAAATTTAATTCAAACTATGTAAGATACCAGCATTTGCTGAGAACTGAATGTAAGAAGTTTAAAAGGTGTTTGAATGAACTGCATGAACGCTAAGGCAACCCTCTCTTGATGACCTGAGGATTACATGTTTGAGAGGGAGAGAGTTTCCAGCAAGCAGAAATGCTTCCCCTAGGCTTTCCTGTCCTAGGCAGTGCCCTAGCATACCTGCATCCAGGACCTGGCTTGCTGTAAATTAATTAAAAAAAAGAAAATCTTACTTCAGGTCACATACTTTAATAGCAAGAAAATAGAAATAAATAGAAAGTTGAAATTACTCAGTTTTATCTTTTTCATTTGCAAAACAGTCCCAAATCAAAAAAATACAGCATATTTACAGATAGCTGACATTTTATATGCAAAGCATTACTGTAGTTACACATTGTATGAATACAGACTAATACTGAATTATTGGGAGACAAAAAATCCATACTAAAAATACTGAAAATGTCTGAATATCAAACAACCACAATTACTATATTAATTGCCAACTGACCATCTTTTTTTTTTCCTCTCTCTCTATATATGTGTATATACACTCTCACTTTGTGTGTGTATGTTGAAAAAAAAAATTCCTTGTGCTGTTGATTACTGTCTGTGCCTATATGGTATATTTTGTTCTTTCTGCATGCTCAGATGCTTGTATAAGCCAAAATGCACGTTTGCTGCTGGTCCCTGAAGCAGCGTGATACATGAATACATACATACACACACCCCTGAACTATTTCACATTTGACTTCAAGGCTAGCTTCAGGGACCTGAAGAGCACATTCTAGCTTTTCTCTTCACTTTGCCCTTGATAAGTATAGTTGATTGATCTACAACCTCAATATATCTGACTTCTTAAGAACTTGCAGTGCTGAAACTTCAAACTAGTAATCTGCTGCTTTCATTGTTTGAAAAACCTGTCATCACAGCCACCAAATAGCTATCCAGCTTGAATTTTCTTTACTTACTGCTGCTCCTTTTCCTGTCCTCTTAGCAGCAGGTTTTTTATAGGACAAGTGTAACAGCCACCCTCCTTTCCCCTCCCCAGTCTCCTCTCTGGAGCAGGGCAGCCTCTGGGGGTTCACAGTTTCCTAAGGCTACCTTTTCTAGACTGCTGATGGTTCTTTCCCTCCAGTTGGTCTGTCTCTTTTTTGAAACAAGGGACAAAAAGCTTAGCACACCAAGTTACACATTAGTAATCCAGTAGGAATTGCTCCTATGCTGCCTAGTATCTTACGGGCTCTGCGCTTAGGTGTGTAACTCCAGCAGGGCGTGAGAGGAGCCCACTATTTGAATTTGCCCACCACCATATCCCTGCAGTTGAGCTGTAGTACATTGTTTTCACATTTGATTGGCCTCTTTATTCTGTAAAGATCATCTATGAAGATGGTACTCTCACAGGTTTAGAGCAGTCCCTTGTAAAACTCTTACTCAATAGCCTTCCCTTTTAGAAGGGATACCAATAACTACTCTCACACTGTATTTTACAGGTGGTTTTTTTCCATATCATCTGCCCCATAACAATTCAGCTAGAGCCCTCTGCCATAATTTTTACCAGCCCAACTGGAAATATCTGCAAAGTAAACAGAACAGTTTGAATTTGAGCATCACCAGAGAATGCCCGCTCTGTTCCAGCCCTCCAGTCATTCACAAAGTTGAAAGGGGTCTTAAAGATAAGGGAACATTTTGTGAATTGAAGAGAGAGAAGCAAAGTGTTGAAAAAAAGAGGATTTTCATATCCTACCAAATGAAAAATAATAACTCTCTATACAAAAAATACAAGCCAAAAAGCATATTACTCCCAATTGTTCACAATGGAATCACCGTAAGACAAGTTATAAACAAAAGTTTTAAATATTCAGGCATGTTCTACAGTATCTGAAAAAGCATCAAATGGAATTTCTCAATGGCAATTGAGTTTAGGGAATAACCTCAATATTCATAATATTTTTTAAAAATTGCATGTAACTTTATTCCTAACAAAATATGAGACTTACAATATGACTGGGGTGTTGCTCAATGCAAATATACCTTTGGAGAAGAAAGATTCCAGACATGATCAGAATGTAAATCAATTTACAAGTGTTACATTAATGATTTTTAATTATATTTTCCATATATAACTTTGAGTATTAAAATTCTGCTTCTGTAATCAGCTCCTACCTAATCATGTCTTCCAACAGCTGTCTGTCATGCTGAATCCGCTGGAATTAGGTGCAGGAATAACAACCCCTTGTTTCTGCAGTTCACGTAAAACATCTAATATTGAATCCAATTCCACTCGGAATTTCTCTAGTTCTTGATTCTTCCATTGTGCCAGTCTTCGCCACTTCTCAGCCTCATGGGTTTGTCTGGCTTCAGTAAGATGATGTGTTAGTTGGGTTGCCTGCAAATTAGAAGCAAGTCAACATCGAGACTTCCTAATCAAATACTCATTGCTCCTTGGCAAAAATATACCACTTCATTACACTTGGTGTTCAGTCTCAAAGCCCAATGCTCTCGTTAAGTGGAAAGAATTTGTTCTGAATATTACAAAAATCATTCTGATAGCAATAAATTCTTTTAAATATTTGCATTATGACAGAGGGGTAGAATCCATTACTGACTAATGAGCCTCAGGAGAATTGAACTTATCCTCTCCAAAGCAGCAATTAAAAGTTTGAATATTTAAGACAAAGCCGAGCATATAACATAAAACCCGCTGGAATGAAAATGAACCTTTTGAATTGCCATCTAAAGGTGTTAATTAAAAGAACACTCTGTAAGAGAAACAAACCACATCTGAATGACATGTTCTGGGCTTTTAAAAACCACAAGGTCGATGCATTATCAGAAAATATCCAGTAGTCACAAAGGTCTGAAGCTGCTGCACATAAAAGTTTGAATTAATTTTGATATAAATCCGTGTCATAATCCTATTAAATTACCCAAAAGTGTCACGAGATATCAAAATCTCTATCACTTAAAGGCTACAATGATCGTATTTGTCATTTGATACTAGGGATAACCTGTTACTTCCTTGTGCAGCAACCAGTTTTTCTACATATTGTTCAGTTTGTTATAATTGATTTTGGGGACTGTTTGGTGCCCCACTGCAGATGATTAAAAGTGCAAAACTAGGCCAAACAAAACCCAAAGCTTAATACATAACAAGGCTAGTAGCACCAGGAAAGATGAAATTACTTAGTAGTAGTTGTTGTGTATACTATTATTTTTATTTTTTTAAATATATTACAAAACTTCTTAGTAAATACTATAGTTCAGGTAATGAATTCAGTGGAGATAGATCACAGACCAGGCAGCAGCAGACGCTACAGAAATGGTAAAGAAATTCTCACATTATAGAAAAGCAAATGAATAGTATAAAGAAGTAACTGTATTACAGTTGGCTTCAGCAGGTCAGATTGTGAACAAAAAGAATAAAATCATCAGTGGCAGCAGGGTTCGTTCTTAATCCAGTGACTGGTTTTATGCACAGTTCTTTTTGGGAAGAAAATTAAATATCTGATGTAGAAATGTATGAGAATAAAACCTTCTACCACCAACAATTCTGTACATAAAAGACCTGGTCTCAAAACTGTAGAACAAGCTCCACAAACTAAGAACTCCTACAGGTTTGATGATCTTCCAGTCCAACTGCCCTTCTTTGACTTCATGTAATTAAGTAAAACCTAAATTAAAACACTAATGAAAGACAGTCATATATTTAACTGATTAAAGTGTTGAGAAAAAAAAAATCTAATTGAACTAGAAAATGTTTCCAGATGATAGAAGCTCCCCAAATAGATGAAAAATCAGGATGGAGGCTATTAACATAAGAAGAAAAAAAAAATCAATGCAAAATTGTTTTATCCATTCAAAGGATACACGTGTCAGATACATGATGACTAGCACTGCATCTACATCCACTTGCATCCGCAGGCACCAAGGAAAACCACGGCTGCAACAAAAAGTACTTGCCCCCCTCCAGCGTGGGCTAAATGAGCCTGTGCAAATGCCATAAAATTACAGTGAAGCTGATGAAATTGCTCTTGAGAAGTACATGGAGAGATGCTCTGGTGTACCTTTTGAATTTCTTGCTCTCTTTCTGCATGTCTGGTCTCTATATGCTTGATTTTCTTTTCCAGGCACAAGAAATGTTTCATTTCAGGACTCTGGCTCTCCTTAGCCTCTCTCAATTCTTCCAACAATTTTGTCACCTACAGTTTGAGAGAAGTGGTGAAAATTACTATCATTGTGTTAAGTAGTGCATAAACCAGATTCCTTTCAAAGTGTATTTGTGTTGTTTAATTATTCCATTCAAAAGCTGCAGAAAGGAAGACATAAAAGAGAAATCTCCTTTATTCAAAAGCTTAAACAGGTACTCAGGGACTTAGATTAGGATCTTTCATTTGTAAGAAGTGGCCTGAGAATATGAAAAATGTTGATAAATCCAGTCCTGTTCATAATATGTTATGAGGCGATTATTCATAGTCAATTTTTACACTTCTAAACATGCTAAAAAATTAATAGAAAATATTATGATTAGGTGTTCTTACACAATCCTTTCTCACACTCTGGATAAAGATCAAATATAAAATGTCCCAGGGTATTTCTAAGGAATAAATTAAGAAAAGACACGCTGCTAACAGACATGATTACAAACCCCCTTTGGTCTAACAACTGCCAGGTCAAATCAGCTCTACCAATGACTTACAACTGGTTTCCTAACCCTCCAGACATTCAGGTAAGTTTTCTTATAAAGCTCGACTGGTTTATTTCTATTCTTTGCCTATTTTAAAGTAACTTAATATATCTTCATTTAGCATCCTTTTTTGGTCACTTTGTTAATGTGTGTAAGTAAACTAAAGTGAAAACTTTGAAGTCATTCGTTATTGTAACTCTTAGCTCCCCTTACCCAATGGATCTGAGAACTGCTCTTCAAGCACTCAGCTATCCTTGGCTCTCTGCTGCTAAACTGAAGTAGCTGGAAGCATTGTGTACTTCATAAGACTCACTTCATCTCACTCCTACTGGGAAGTGACTCCAAGATGGCTTATATTATTGCCATTTTTTTACTTTGAACCTGTGGACCAATTTCAGCCACATTTTTCAGAGGAGCAGAAGTCTCAGTATCCTAAGGTCTCTGAAAACGAGTGTCTGCTGATTCTCTGCTAAGTTGCCCCACTGAAGGGAAGGGCTGATGCGTGATTGCAAGCACATAATTAAATACACAAAAAAAATAATGCAGGAAAGATGTTAGGAGGGGAAAAAGGCCCCAGGACAAAATGGGCTCCATATATTTTGCCAGCAACAGAATTCTTAAATACAAACCTCTCCCACGTGCAAGCTGTTATGCAAGAGAAGAATATAGTTCATGGAGAACATCAATGAACAGCATTTCTGAAATTAATATTCAAATAGCAATCTTCCAGTGAGCCTCAGAAAAAAAAAAAAAAGGTTGCCTTTTCTGAGGTACCACAATTTTGGACAGAGGACTCAATCCTGTTTAAAACAGTAGTGTGCTTTTCCCTGTCATGACTGACTCTGTTTGCAGGTTTGGTTGTCTTCTTTTTTCAGCTCAACTTACTTAACCATGTAATACTTAAAATGTAGTTTATAAGCAGCACAGCAATCACACTAAAGGGCAAAAGCAAGGCTTTACTTTGATGTATAGTCCCACAATGATTTTTCTAACAGAGGCACTTCATTGCATTTTCTTAAATGCCAGCACTTTGAACTCAGCCTGTAACGTGTGGGTCAGATGGGATGGTCATTCTCTTAACCATCACTGGCATTAATAATCTGTAAAGCAGTCATGGAAAAAACCCAATTAATAACATTTGTCTCAATTTTTTCCAGAAGGAAGTATTATATATAAACTGAGATAACTGGAGTGAAATAGGCCTTGTATGGAAAGGCAACATCTATCATTAGATTCATAACATGAACCCAAAAGTCTCAGCCTTTCTTCTGCAAGTACAGAGCTTCTTTAATAGGAGATTTTCTTCCTCTCCCTACAAACCTTCCCTATTCTATAAATACTTCACAACAGAGGTGGAATTTTGCATGGGTAAGATAAATACTGAGTGAGTTTAGCAAGATTAGGATTAGTTATATTAAGTGTGTACTAAACACATACGGATACTTCTCTTATTTCTTCTGAATAAGGGCAGCAAACAAGATTAAATGTCTAGAGTTCTCAGTCTCTTACAGAACAGGATTTGTTTTAATAACTCTTGCAGGTTAATTATTGTTTTATCAAAATTAAGATAAAATTAACAATGTTCATACATCAAGGAGATGGTGAATTAAGGATGGGCACAGTGCTTAAACAGACTATATCCTCCTCCTGAACAGGTGATTAAAAAATATATTCCATTCTCTGGTATAATTGATGTAGAAGCAACTGACAAAGATACCATTTCTAGGACTTATTTTACTATGTATTATTTGAGCCTTTACAAGGATGAAAGTGAAAACTCTTTCATTAGAAGAATGTACCCCCAATCCAAATTCAAATATACCTCTTTTTGTAGGAGTTCCTCCCGCATCTGTGAAACTAAAAGGGCTTCCCGATGTCTCTGCTGTTCCCTGATTTGTTCTTGGAGATGTTGTATTAGTATCTACAAAAAAGATTAAAAATAGTTTGTCTTTAACATAAATACCCCATGACAACATGTGAAAAAAATACAATAAAAATATCATCAGTATTTGTAGTACTGCAGGTGTAAGTGATGCAGGTATTAACAACACTACCTGCAACACGTGTGCATGTGTGCTATTTAGCAATCCTCTGCGTGCATTCATCCTCAGTTAAGAAAGGAGCGACAGGAGAAGCAGCAATGGGCACAAACTGAAATACAGGAGGTTCTGTCTGACTATAAGAAAAACTACTGTGAGGGTGACCAAGCAATTGTTTGGGTCTCTAAGCCCAGAGAGGTTGTGGCATTTCTCTCCTTGGAGATATTCAAAAGCCATCTGGACATGGTCCTGAGCAACCGGCTCTAGATACCCCCCTGCTTGAGCAGGGCACTGGATAAGGTGACCTCCAGAGGTCCTTTCCAAGCTCGGCTGTTCTGTGGTTCTGTGAATAGTGCCCCAGGCCCATTTTTAAAACAATACATCCTACTTCAAAGAAAGAGAAAGCTTATAGCAATACAGAAAGAAATAACTTTAACATATGTAATGAATATATCTACTGTATCGTACCTCTTGTGTTGAAATTCTGCTGTTTAGTTCAGCTACTTTAGAAGTCGAATGCTCCTTTGCGTGTTGGCAAAGAATCTTCTCCACTTCCCTCTGATGGGAAGCTTTCAGAGATGCAATATATTCTGCTGTGTCTTCCTGTATCCTGAAGAGAGTGAGAGGAAAATAAGATGTAGTAAAGCAGCCACAGACAGTTCTTCAAAAATGTGGCAAAGTTTCTCATTTTTCAGATATGTTGGATATGTGCCTCATTTAACTGGAGGCAGCTAGACAACAGAAAACTCAGCCAGTCATTTTTTTTTTGGCTCCTCTTATAAAAAACAAGGAGAGAAAATAGGTGCTTTTAAATCATAATGCAGCCATCCTATTTCAGGTATCTATTTTAGAACAGAATGTGTTGCAACCTAAATATGACAATTTCCTCTACGTTGACTCCAAGGGAGACTAGGTAAAGTAGAAAGTTTCGACTGAAGTATAAAGTTGGTCGAGTAAATCCCACTGAAAGCATACCCCACTTTGAAGTAAAGTATGTGCACCAAAAATCCTACACAACACAAAGTATCTAAGGTGCAACAATTTACACCGAGATCTTTTTACTCAAAACCATGACCAATTTTAGTATTTAATAAGAAGGATTAATACAGGTTTGCCTGTAGAAATAATTGTGACAGTGCACTGCTCTAAAAAAAAAAAAAAAAAAAAACCAACCCCCAAACCCTCCCCCAAAATAAACCCCAAAAAACCCCCCAAACAACAAAACTCCCTCCGCAAAACCCCCGAACCCAAAAACAAACAGTAAAACTGAAATTTCCAGAGAACACTGGCCAAGTACAAGCTAGCTTCACACATGGCTGACATGTCAATGTGTCACTTCAATCCTGTAGCAGCCAACACTTGAACAAGGTTTTTAAAGGAAAAACCTTTGTACATTTACCTCCGTATGTTATTTTCAGAATAAGCTAGTGTTGCTTGAGACTTCACCCTCTGCTGGTTCATTTCTAGAGACAATCTTTCTATCTCCTCTTTCAGCTGTGCATTTTCTTGCAGAACTTCTGAGATATTAAAATCAGAAAATGTACTTGGTTGGTATATTTTGTCATTGCTGAAAATGCTTACAAAGGGTTCACTGTTGCTGGAATTCCTTTTCGCTGTTGCTGAGGTATTCTTTTTCAAGATCTCTGTAGAGTTTTCCTTATTACTGGTTTTATTTCTCAAATTATTATCAGACAACATCACCATCCTTTCTTTCTGAAGTTTCTCTACAGTTTTTGTAAGGTCTTGTATTTCTCTGTTTTTGGTGAGCAGTTCTTCAGTTAGTTTTAGCAGTCTGTCTTTTGTGTTACCTTGTTTCCTTGGAGAGTCTGTGGACTCTACGTCTTTATTATCCCTTTTACTTCTGAGTTTTAATTGCACATTTTGACTTTTAAGGTTTTCAATTTCTGTCTGGAGGTTTTTAACGGTGATCTGATGGGTCTTCTTTAGATTCTGAAGCTCCCGTTCAAGGTCTGTAGAACCGGCTTTATCACCATTCAGTTTTGGTGATTCCCTCAGAAATTTGTAGGCAAGTAGTTGCTCAAGCTCTACAAGTCTTTGCTCATACTGTATCTAAGGGAGGGGAGTGGGAGAAGGGGAAGAAAAAGCAGTTTCCTCAAGTGTACTTTTAATATCAGCTCTTCCTATTATTCTTTAAAGTTACTGCACATCTGAAGCAAGATTTCACGAGACAGGATACACATCAGTGTTACTAACAACACCACTCAATCAGTTCAGAAACTAGTGAGTGAAAAATTTATGTAAAGCAAACTTAAGTCTGCTGTAAAACAGAATTACTCAAAACATTCACTACAAAGTAATCCTCTACTCTCAATGAGTGCAGCAACTATGTGAAAGAAAATTAAATTGACAAGAAACTATTTCATTTTTATATAAGTGTGTTCTCTTCAGATGTTACCAACTCGAACAGGCAAAGCAACATCTTATTTTAATATAGCAAGAAGTCTTTAATTTTTTAAAAAATCTGCCATTATGGATTTGCCAGGTGTCAGTTTGAAAACATGTCACATGCCTGAAAATTGTGCTTCACATTTTTCAAAACATCTGAGATTTTCACAGGACAGATTTTTATTTAATTTATTTTTTCAATATAGAAGTATGAATTCAGAGAGACACAGAATCTCTCTTCCTAATGAGCTGAGGAAAACCTAACCCCTTCTAGTAGCCTGGATAGCCTCTGAGGAAAGCACGGTGAGTTATTCACATGCAGGAAAGGAGGAACAACTGGCCAAAGCTTTCCTTTCCAGCTCATTAAGCACCTGTGCAGTTCACATTTTCCTTGAAGTAACACGCCAGACTTCCATGCTTCATTACACAAGTTAAGGCTCACTACCATGCAATTTTTGGATAGCATGGTTAGTGTTCCCAGATATTCCCTGCAGAAATGCCCAGTCAGCAGCCCTTTGAAACCACAGCCTTTGGTACAGCAAAGAATTAGGTGAGCAGCTACTCTGTGCCATAGGATGAAATCCACTTATCTTAATTGTAAGAATTAAATTATGCCTCAAGAACTTGTCCTCTCAGTTTCAATACTACTCTAACAATTTCAGTACCATTTTATTTTTATCTTAGGTGCTGAAGCTACTGAAATTCTGGTTATAAATTCTTTGAAAATTTTTTCCCCTTGAATGTGGTCTTTGCCCTCAGTTTTTCACCACGACCCTGTGTTAGACCTCGGTAACCTTCTGAGTGTTACTTGCAGAGTAGACTACTTGACAAGCCGCCAACTTTTACCTTTATTTTTTGAAACTGTTGTTCCATGGCACGGAGACTTTTTTTAGCTTCATCATCTTTACCTTCAAGTTCTGTTTCTAACTTTTTTATTCTTCTCTCCAAAAAATCAACGGTGTTTGTTTTAGCTGAAAGATCATTAGTTTTCTCAGCAGCAGCAGCATAAATCAAAGCAGGCAGAGAATTTGGATACCTTCTTTTTAAAATTCCTTCCATTTCTCTGATCTATCAAGAAGAAAACTAAGTCAGAAGTCAAAAAGAATAAAGTTCTGATGAAAAGTGAACCTGCATGAAGAATGAAAACTCTAGATGCATATGTTGAGAACTTTTTACATTGTTTACGTTATTGCTTACAGAAAAGCAAGACTCATCTCTTACTGACTTATACATCATCTTAAACAAAATATTGCTCTGGTCTTCAGATTGTCTTATATCAAATGGACCTTTTATTTACTTTCTTAACACTTAAGTTGTATATGGTTCTTCATGCTGTTAAAGTCTTGGCTTTTTTTTCTGGACCTATTTCATAACAGTACTGAAATTATTCTCCCAATAACAGATTATATGCCAAATAAAACTAACACCTTGAATGCAAGATTAATAAAATAAGCATTCTCTATGGATGAGAAATTCTTGACATTAGAATACTGCAGAGTCTCTTGCCCATTTGTCCCATATCCCTACCAAATGCAGCTGCCATCTCCTAAAATTCAGAAAGGCCCATTCCACCTGACTTTTCCTCAGTAGGAAACATGGATTTTAAGGTCTCTGCTCCCCCAATTTTCATGAATCTTGTAGGAATCCAATAAAATTTAAACCTGTACTCTTCAATCGACTGAAATTGGTCATAATGTTAGGGGGTTACTGAACACAGACAAAAGGAATCTTGGAAGACAAACAGCAAGCTTCTGTGTGCTTTTGTCCTCTTGCGCCTTTCCAAGAAACTCTAAACAGTAGTTTAATGTTAAAGGATTTTGAAAGGGTTATCAGTAAATAGCTTATTAGAACATAGTAGCAGCAGAGCCCTTTGTAAGTAATTGCAGCTTTTTGTGTCGAGTGTTCCATAGCACAAGTTACTTTATCATAGGGCATCATTCAATGCTTTATCCTTATAAAAGGGCTAGCAAGTGTTGTGAGAAACCTTATCTGCAATAAAAGTTAAAGCAAGCACAGTTCTATTATTGCATACTTGTCGCTCAAGATCCTGAATTCTTTTAGCATCTGCTGCTCTGTCTCGCAAACGCTGCTTCTGTTGCACACGCTGATCTCCAGCTTCAGCTCTGAGCTTCTCAACCTATCCAATTTATGAGAAAACAAACTGAAATACATATTCAGAGACGCAGTCCTGTAGAACAAAAGTAAGCATTTCAAACGTGCACAATATAAAGGAAGTATTCTGCAACTTGAGAACTGGTACTAGTAATTTCTGTACTAACTGATTCTTCAGGTTCTTAAAGTTAACAGCTTCTTCAAGCCACTTAGCATCAAAAGGGACTGAAACTAGCTACAAAAATAAATCCTGACTCCCAGGATCAGGGGAAGGAACTAGATAGCTCGTGCTCCTGCATCCCCATGAAGTCTGGCCATGAAGACTCAAAGCTCTAATCTAAAATTTAATTTCCTACCTTTCTAATAGCCACTATGATCACTCTGCAGGGCTATTACACCTTGTATAGTTGGAAGTATTCCCATCGTGATTTCTCTCTCACACTGGCAATGTTAGCATAAGTAATGGTTTTATGCCAGCACAGTTTGACTAACTTGATTGTTTCTATGAAGTCAAAGTTCTTAATTGTTTTTAAACACCAGTCCATCCTGGAGAAAATGCAAACAAAAATATTTTCTTTCACAGCAATGATATGTTGATCAACGTTTGATATGGTGATGTTTAAGGGTTTTCCTTCCCTGGGTGTTCCTTCAGAGGCACCTCCTTGCATCTGTGATCTCTTTACTAAAACACCATGAAAAAATTCCAAGATCATTTTATCACTGGTAAAATTATTGATTTCTATGAATCTTAAGTCAAATCTACTGACAAGCAGGCAATGCAAATCTCAGAACCATTCAAGATTCATGTATTAGTTTTGCTTGCTTTCTATTTCGAGGATTTTTGCTTTTTTCCTCCCTCCTATGGCAACCAGAGAAGTTTTCTAAGAAAAAAAAAAAAAAAGAATTTAGAACGGGTACTTAAGTGAAAAAAAAAATAAAAGTGATTCCTATGCTACAGCAGAGTAAAAAGGAGAAAAAGAGAATGACAAATGGGATGTTCCAAGTTGTTAATGTAATTTGCAGGTTTTCAGGAAACACGCTACTTTAGTTTCCAGAAGCATCAAAATGTCCAGTACAAGCAACACCAGATTTTAAGGATAAGGCACTTGCAATTCTCACCGCATATGCAGTAATATCCATTTTGCATATAAAGACTCCACATTTGATTTAAAAGCTTATAAGGCGTTGACATGTCTTTTCTTGAAAAAAAAATGTGATTATTATGGACACAACTACATTATACTCATCACTAGAAAATAAATAATCTAGTTTCAACTTCTTAGATAAAGCTAGATATAATCACCTCTAGTTTTAGTTTCTCAATTTCTTCTCTTGCATCTTTAAGATGGGCTGCATCTTTATCCAGAAGATCTTGATTTTCTGCATACCACTGAAGTCTTCTTTTTAAATTACTAATTTCCTGTTTGTATGATTCTTCCATAACTATAAATTCATAAGACTTCTCACCTACAAGAATAAAACATCTTTACTATTGTTTTATTAGTAACTATGTATTGAAGAATTAATTAGTCAACACTATACTTCTCAGCACATTTCACATATATACTAATCCTGTTACTGCAGTAAAGTTTTAAAACCAAACCCTAATTAGGTTTTTAAATGCAACAGAATTTGAAAAAAGCCTTTTTTCTCTCATATATAGTAGTACTCAGTGGTTCACAGTTTACCGCAGAAGGTATGTAAAGCGGAATCCCAGGGGGATCGATTCTTGGTTACGTTCTAATAAAGAAATTTTCAGTATCAACATGGATGACAATACAGAATATATGCTTAGATATATACTGACCATACTGCACCCGTTTATGAGAAGAGACATGGAGCTAAATATTACAGCTCTTAGCACTTGTGATGCCTGATACTGGAAGTGAAAGAGTCCAACTTCTGGCCCTCTCTCATTAAGAAAGCTAAAGTCAAACTGAAAAGAGTTCTGAGCAGAATGTTGAAAAAGAGTCACAAGGCATAAGTAATGGGAAAAAATGGACAAGATCTAAACAGGAGACTAAGATGCAACACAGTAAATATTTTCTCATGAACAGGGTTGTCATATAAAAGGAATAATCTGTTTTCCATGCCCAGTGGGAGATAGGCAAGAAATCCAACTTAATGGGCAACAACAAAGAGTCTGGCTGGATACAAGAAAAGCCTTTCTAATGGAATGCCAAAGGTCCTTCGCTATATGCTTTTATTAGAAGTTCAGACAATATTTGGAAATGGTCTAGATGCATTTGACAAAGTAATATTTTAATAAGAAACAAATTTTAGTTACATATTTTTTTAGTGAAGCACAGAGTAGGCAGAATTATTTAACAAAATGAAGGTGTTTTACCTGATGTGGATACAATCTGGACTTTTGCTAAATCTCTCTCCTTCTTTGCTTGTCCCAAGTCTACCTCAAGAGCTTGCTTGTCTTGTTTGAGACGTCTTATCTCTTCTTGTAATTTAGTTTCTTCCTTCTGAGTTTTAGAGAAAATGGTAAGGCAAGAAAAAATAATCACACGTTGTTATACAAAAACCTGAATATGCTTTTTCTCCATAAAATGATTAAATCACAACAGTTCCATCAGAGCACAACAGCAGTGAGGATTTCCAGTTTTGGTGTTATTCTCAGGCCTTGCTATAGCAGTGCATGGGAAAAATAGTTTTTTTTAATAAGTCTTACATAATTGTGTTAGAAGGAGAAAGCATCTGCCTTTGGAGAGGGACAGTAAAGAAAATGGTTTCACTTATTTCTAAGACTTAAGACTGCAGCTTAAGCAGACAGATGTATTCTCCAGCAGTTCATCTTACCACATTCAATCTCTCACCATTTTCTGCGTGCACGCCCTCTTCTGTTTGTTTATATGTGATCACTAGCAAACTTCAAGACTAAGTAGGAGGAAAGGTCTCAGTGCCAGCCTCTGGAGCTTCTTGGTCCTAGAGATCCATAGGTACAGGTCGCAGCAACTGTGGGGGCTGAGATTTTGGGGCCAGACAAAGCCTCTAGGGACAGCAATGGCCGGCACGCGCAGGTATCTGTGCTACTGCTAGTGAACTCCTGTCCTGATCTGCTCAACAGATCCTTGTGTTTCCAAGAGTACCGTTTGTATTTCTGTGGGGTGAACAAAGGCACTGCTCTCTGTGTTATCTGTGTGCCTGACCATGTTAGTCTTGTCTGTGTGTCTCTCTCTGTCTTTGAATCTTGTGTTCAGTCTTACGACAGGCTGGACCTACGGACAGGAAAGTGTAGCAGCAGCACCTCTGAGGTTTGAACTAGGGGAGCTCCTGCAATCTTAAGAGCTCAAAGTCAGCTCTAGCAGACCAG
>NW_010121370.1:34732-41546 GCF_000699245.1 Pterocles gutturalis
TCTTATCACCTACCTAACCAGTGGGGTTTCTTGAAATTTTACAAAAAAAAAAAAAAAAAGCAGCTTTTAATTTCTGGTCTATCACAGGAAGTATGTACCACAACAGTCTCCACTTGCAGTAAGCAGAACAACAGAAGTTCGTGAAAACCTGTAATTTTAACATGAAGCTTACTGGACATCCTCCCTCAAAACCACAAGCATCTGTAGGACTACAAAAAAAAAGTTACATGAGTGACTAAAACATTTCTTTCACTCTGATGCTCTTTTCTATGACTTACTTGGTACAGAGCAGGGCTAAGCTCTCTTCTGGATTTGTCTTACGTGGGTAAGCTATAGCTGCATCACTACTTTCTGCAAGCTCTCACAAGATATTTCAGAATTGCCAGTAAACATGGCAACATGACACCTCTTTCAGTCAATCTGTGCCTTAGGGTCTTTCTTCTAGAGTTCATCTGGTGAGACATTTGTGATGCACAAGTGTGGCAAATAATAGCATGCTCCACTACTTTCTTCATTTATATTATTAGTCTACATTATGGATGGTTATGCGTTTTTTATTTTTTATTTCTTTTAAGAACCCATGAAAACCAGGCTTGAAATATACCTACCTGTGCTGCTCGAAGCTCTGCAATCAATTCTGTGAAACTCTGATTTCTGGCTGGTTCAGAATCCTGCATGATCCGTGACTGGATATTATTAGTTTTCTCTATCTTTTCTCTAAACAGTAACAGCAAAAACATTCATGTAAAATGCAGTGACTTGGTGTACTAACAGGGGCATACTAAAAAGCAAACAACCCCCCCCCCAATGGTAATACAAAGTCAATCTGTGGACGCTTAAAACAAAGAAAGAAGCAACTATGGAGTACATCTTTATACCAAAAAATGTCACCTGTAAGGTGAAATCTGCTCACCTTGCACAAATTGGTTTGTTAGGACTACACGAGGGAGGGAAACAAAACCTACTCTGCCTCAGTGAAACTCACCTCTATGGCAGATTTGAAAATTATGCATACACACAATTGCTAGGTTTTATCCTCATTCCGAGCATAGGATCCAAACGTGACAGGACCTACAGTGCGGTGAATCTAATGGTTCCTCCGCTACCAGGATCTCTTGTGGCCCCTGATCTACTGCGTATCTTACAGCAGTATAAAAATATTTTGATACGTGAGCAGAGCCATAATAGCAGAACAAGCGTAGCATACGTATTACACTCTGGTGTGAGTAAGAATATTTGAATTTCAGCATTGAAATAGTCCCCCATTGGAAAACTCTAGTCTTCCCACAGGTCTGGAAGAGCAGCAAAAAGACTAATAATTAAGTGCCCACAATAAACATAAATCAATTCTCAAAATAAAAAACAAACCCAAGAAACACTGGAAAACATGCATCTGACAGAGTCTGCAGTGATAGATAAAAATAATAAACACAGATGAAAACTCCAGAGATTTTAGGTTGGGTGTTTAACTAAGCCTACCTTAGGGCTATTAATTCAGACATTAAACACTGATTCTCCTTAAACATTTCTTCCTCCTTTTTTTTGTTTTGGATCTGTAGCTCTTTCATTTGTTTGTATAACTTCTCATTTTCCTAGGATGAGACAGACCAACTTAAAGAATGTTCATAAATTACTGTTTTATCCAGTTCCAAACCAATTGTCTATGACTTGCATAGTTTCTAATAGATAGATCTGAGCTTAGCCTGCCTGTGCTCCAATCCTGTGTGCACAAACCATCACTGATTCGGGATGCTCGCAGCCATACTGCCAAGACATTGTGCCTACATGACAAAATGCTGCTGAGCAGCAGCTGGAAGCTGGTTAAACGAACCTACCTGATTTTCCAGCTACAAGTATTCAGAGGGATTACTAAGCTTACATTATCTATTTCTACACTGGACTAAGTAATAAAAATCAAGAACACTAATAAGGTTTCCTTGAAACCAGATGCTCAGATCCTGTGAAAAACATCTTAAAAACAGAACTCTCCAGATTTCTAATATTGCTTTAAAATACTAGTTTTCTACTACATTTGGGGCAAAAAGCTTGTGGTTCTTTATTGGCCATAAAGTATTTTCCCAGTTCTTGACTGACAAGTCAGCATATTTTTACAATTTAGAACAGTTACATGGAATTGTGGGAAAACTTACCCTAAACTAGACATGTGTGAAATACTTTTTAAAAATGTGCAACATGTTTGACCTTCACATCTAAATTTTATCTACTTTTTAGAGAGCAAGATAACTGTTTTCAACAGAAAAGTAGTAACCATTAAAAAATTTTGTTTCTGAAACTGGCTACAACACAGCTCAATATGCTATGTGATATACCTGTTGATAACCTTGAATAATGACCTCTTGATCATCAATTTCTTTTTGTATTTGTGCCAGTTTCTCTTCAGTGACAGGAGCTGCTGCTGTGTGATGGGTCCATCTCTTTTCTTTAGTCAGCTCTTCCATACTTCTTAACTTTCAGAAAGAAAAAGACACACAATTAAATAAGAAAATTTTGTTAGCAATATGGAATTCTCCACAAGATTACACTTTTATAATAGAAATAGGTCAATGTTTTTCATTAAGATATAAAAGCAGAGGCAATCTTATCTGAGTTTTACAGAAGCGTTACAAAACAGGAATAAAGTATAAAAAAATCAGGAAAAGTTAAACTTCTACCCTCCCTCTTGTATTCTATATGAACAATATTTCAACCTAGTACTTATCTCTATAACAAGCAGTATCTGTTAATTTTATTTTTTTTTAACATAAGACTGAGTTAAATCTTTGCAAAAAGACTGCAGAACTCTCAAAACAGCAAACTAAAGGAACTCAGGATAACATAGTTTATAGAAAAAAAAAAGATCATGTCTTCTGGGCAATAAATGTAACAGTGGGTATGCATTTACAAACTAGCAGTGTGCAAGTAAATATGGATTTTCTGCTCATTAACAACTCATGGAAAATAACATTAATTTCACTTTCAGAAGCAATGTTTCTCCTGTTCTGTAGTAGTGGGATACAAGATGATAAAGTACCTTACTCTGAAGAACATAATTTTCCTGACCCAGCCGAGAAAGCTCTTTTTCATGCTGTGTTTTCAATTCTACTATCTTTGTCTCTATTTCTTTCTCTTTTTGTGAAACCGTGCTGGTTAGCTGTTGAATCAAATCACGAGCTGTGTTCAGGTCCTCCTCTGCAACTTGCACTCGTTTTAGCAAATATAGTTCTCTATCATAGCTTTTGATAGGAGAAAATGATAAATCCTAATGAAGAGAAAAATTCAGGCAAACATTACACCAAGCTGATTGCTTACCAAAAATTCTGCTCATCAGTTTTATTTAACTGCTTGTCTGTCTCTTGGCAACCACATAAGGCACTTGAAAATAAAAAAACCACAACATTCTAATAGTAAACCATCCTGCATTTACTTTAATGAGCCACTTTCTCATTTCTGAAATAGGTATGAGGAAAACAAACCAAAAAAACCAACAAGAAACAAACACCGCTCACGTGACAGCCACTACACAGCGACCAGAATTATTCTATTATGCATCTTACTTTTTCAAAAGCAGTAATGATTTAGGTACTCAATTAATAACTTTTTAAATGGTTTATAAGGGAGAAGGAAAATCCATCACGGTACTGCAAATTCATCTTGGAGAAGTCAGAAGTTACTATTATATATTCAGTGTAATGCAAATAGAAAAAAAAACCCCAAATAGTAGTCCTATTTAACATTCATAACAGAAAACTTTTACTTAAAAGTTTTATTTAAAATTTCCCCTTTTCTATCACAAAATAGTAAGTTTTAGAAATTAATAAGCATTCCAATCTTAAATATATAGAACCAGCCAAGTAACGGAATTATCCAAGCAACTGAAAAACAGTATGATGACACTTGAATATTTTAAAAGCCAAAACTAGTATTTGACTAAAGGGAAGTCTTCATTCAATATTTCAGCATTTGCCAATCTTGTGATAATTATTAAAACTCTTGACAAAATAGGCTTGCAAGCAAGGTTGTACACACTAGAATTAGGAGCATCACTGGTTATTACTTACATGCTGATACTGCCCGCAATGATCCACAGCCTGGTGTCCAAGATCATTAACTGATTGGCCAGACATAACTCTGCTAATACTTCCCTTCGAAGCTGGTTCATTTCTTGCAGATCTTATTATCCTAGTAGCAAACAAGGCTTCTTCATTTAGGCAGAAAGTAAAATATAACAAAATTAAATTCAGACTTTAATGTCCTTTCAAAAAAAACCTACTTACGTGATCCACCCCTTAAGCACATAAATTAAGTATTCTACAACCTGAATTTTGAATTAAATATAGAAACTTGAGAGCAATAAGACATTATGGAAAATATTGTGGGTTTTTTTTAAGTAAGGAAAGAATGACAAGATAAAAAAAAACCCAAGGGAACAACTGAAACAAGTAGCTGGATAAATAATTCTTCATGAAACAAGGTTAACCTCAGTTTTCTGCTCAAGAAGTAGCAAGTTATGTGAGTATACAGAAATACATCCTATTTTAAGTGATAGTGAAGATAAGACATTAAGTTTCAAAATGGACGTTGGAGCACAGGCAGCATACAAAGACACGCAATACCTATCTGTTGCATCAAATAGCAACTTGACCAGAAATTAAAAATCAGGGAAGTTCCCCCTAGAGAGTAACTAACATAGATGGAACTGTTCATACCTTAGTCTTCTGAAAACCAGACAGTAACTACAACTACCATTTCATTTCTGCCTATAACAATTTAAGCTAAGAGCTCCTGCTTAGGAATGTTATACATGAAAACAAAAAATACTTTTTACATTTCTCATGCTACCCTCTCACAAAGGTGCTCCCTCAGCACTGATGATTAGGGGAGTGTTTGATTCAATGACATTATCTTCCCAGCTAGAGAGGTCCCTGCAGAATGCATCCTGGTGAGATTAATTCCTGAAGTCACCTCAAACTGCTATGGAGAATGGTTACAGCTAGAGAGGGAAGAACATGTTTGAATGAGGCTAGTGGCCTCATTTTTTCAGGACTCATCATTCACTTCACCATCTCCATCTGGCTGCACACCCTCCTCTTCTCCAGGAAGCACCACAGCAATGCACTGAGGAACTAAGGTCCCTTAGTGTGACAGCTGCCACTGAAGCACCTCCCTAAGACAGGCAACATAATCTTAAACCCCTTTTCCCAACACTAATTGCAGGGTTTTTAAAAGCATTACATGCTAGAAGTGTGCTAAAACCTGGGCATCTGTAGACTTATTTTCCCATGCCTCAGAAATAGCAAATACTGTCTGCAAAGTCCCTAAGCTGAATTATCTCATGAAACTCTTCAGGCTTCACCCAAAAATAAAAACATTCATTCCTTTACTTGCAACTCAGCTTTCACAGGACTACACTTGTATTCTCCTTTCCTTAGTGTTGCCAGGGACAGAAAATAGGACTCTCTTCTTAGTGCTTTCTTTGTAGTCCAGGAAAGCAAAGACAGGAAGAAGCAGCTGAGGATAGAAATTCAGCATCACACACAGAAGTTAGTGTGTCAGCAAATCTTTGCATTTGCTATAATGAAAAATGTAACTTGTAGATACTTATTTTTGAACACCAGCTTTTTTGTTTTGGTCCTACTGGTGAACAGTAGGTAAAGTCTCAAACACAGTGGTGGTATATGTGAGTGGAGATGAAACTAGACTATAGTGCCAAGCTTTATTTAAAAGTCTCTCTTCCAGCAACTTCATGCTGATACAGGAAAAATTCAGCACTTAACTGCATTTGGGTTTAGATTTCTTCTACATTTTGAAATGTTGTTTTTTCTTTTTTTTTTTTAAATGTGAAGCATGAACAACAAAACTCTCTGGCTCTTAAAACTCAGACTTCTTATGATAGAATTACCTTTAGATCTTCCTCTATTTGCAGGACTTTTGGCTTTCACACTGGTCTTATTGAAAGTTTCTTTTGGTGTTTTCTTTTCATGAGCTGGAAAAGACTGTTTTGAGAGTGAAGTGGGTTTCCCATACCCAGAACTTCTAACCACCCCATGAAGACCATGTGAAGATTTCTTTTTTTGTAAAGGTGCTGAACTTCTGATATTCTTGTATAACATTGTTTTAGTTGTCGTTGATTCTGATCTTTCATTCTTCAAGGAAAAAGACTGAAGAGCCTGTGATAGAGCACATTTGTTTAAAACAAGTTTTATGCTCTAGTGTGATCTGAAAGTAGCTTTCACAACTCAAAGAACATAGAACCAGTTACCAGAATTACACAGCTGTAAGACTCAGGGCAGCAGGAAGCATTATTTTCAATCAAATTGTATATCATTTTAAGGCTGGGGCAATCCCAGGTACTCACATAGACTGGGGGAAGAACTCCTTGCGAGCAGCCCTGTGGAGAAGGACTTGGGGGTCCTGGTGGACGAGAAGCTGGACACGAGCCAGCAGTGTGTGCCTGCAGCCTGGAAGGCCAACTATGTCCCGGGCTGCATTAAAAAAGGGGTGGCCAGCAGGGAGAGGGAAGTGATTCTTCCCCTCTACTCTGCTCTTGTGAGACCCCATCTGGAGTACTGTGTCCAGGCCTGGGGTCCCCAGCACAAGAAAGATGTGGAGCTCCTGGAACAAATCCAGAGCAGGGCCACAAAGATAATCAGAGGGCTGGAGCAGCTCTCCTATGAAGAAAGGTTGAGGGAACTGGTTTAGCGTGGAGAAGAGAAAGCTCTGGGGAAACCTCACTGCGGCCTTCCAGTGCTTGGAGGGAGCTTATAAACAGGAGTGACTTATTTACGTGGGTTGATAGTGACAGGACGAGGGGGAA
>NW_010121371.1:0-29296 GCF_000699245.1 Pterocles gutturalis
TCTGGTGCTGTGCGTCCCTGCTGCGCTCTGCCGTTCGGTCGCTCTGGCCCCCCAGTACTGCCGTTTCAGACTCTCCCAGGGAACCTCCTTCCCCTTCCTGCAGCCAAGGGGGCTGTGGAGTGGGGGCCCCATCTCGGCAGAGTTGTTTTGGAACAGATGTTGGTGTTTATGAGAGAGGCAAACCTGGAATTCCAGCATGGAAATAGTTCTGAGTGAGAAATGCTTTTCAAATTTCAATTAAAATAAAGGGACAATCAAGTTTCCTAGGAAAACTGAAAAGTCTGTCTGTTCATTGTGTTTTCTGTGGTATTTAACATTCAATAAAATTTTAAGCAGCACTTGCTGTAACCATCACAAGGTGTTGATTGGCCAAAGTATGGAGTAGAAACAGTACTAGCGGTGTCTAGACAGTGATGTGAAAACTAACTGAATACTTTATAAAGCAGGGATTGCACAGTTCCTAGGCTTTTGGGACAGACTGTTTTTCTAAAGTTATGTGTATGTAGTATAAGTTTAATGCTGTATTCTCCAGAGGTGGTGTGGTGGCAAAACCTTTAATGTTACGTGGAAGATGAATGGAAAATACTTAATTGGGTGATGAGAAATGTTAAGTCTAGGTAGTAGCAGTCCCTGTCCCCCACATGAATATCTTCTGGTGGTCATTAACTCCAGAATGACACAACTTCCCTTTGCCTGTCACTTCCATGGGAACTGGCCTAAGACTTGTCTGGTCTGATGTCCTCTTTCTAAGAATAGGTGATACCAGGTGATTCAGAAAGAATAAACCTGAAGGTGTTAAACAGGATAATCCTCTCTACCAAATTAGGTTCTGCTGCTGTTTCCTATGACTGGGTGTAGTTTAAGCCTCGAAGATGAATGTTTAAGTACCTTTAACAAGACTGATTTTAAGAGAGCTCTGGCTGTTCTTGATCATCCCCTGAATAAAAAGTCCAGCCCCTTGATTCTTGTTAGTGTCTTATGACTTCCCGTGGCCCTAAGTACCAGTTTAAACATGTGAAAAGTTTTCTTCTCTCTGGTTCATCTTTGAGCTCCTTCACTGTGAGATATAACAGTTCCAGAGTTGCCTTCAATATTGCAGAGTAATACTTCCTATATGGCATAAAATTTTTCAGCTAATTCCAGGCAGCTCAATGGCTTTTACAGCAACGCGTTGTGTGCACCCAGGCTTCATCTGCAGGCTAGCAGTTGTTTAACCCACCTTCTGTCTTGGGTAGCATTCCTTTTAAGGGTCTCAGTAGTGACTGGTTGGTAGGTGGTCCTAGTAAAATCCAACTAGGAGGAGGTAGGAAAACCTGCTTGGGTAAAATTTGTTGTGGTACTAAAGACAAGCATGTGAGCAAACAGAAATAGGCGTGTGGAATAGGCTGTAAGCACATCAGTTATCTAAAGAGAAGTACGTAATCATTTGGAGATTAAATGAAAATGCACTTTAGGATTAAACAGAAGCAAAACCTTCTACTTTGTTATTAATTATACTCTGCATCCAGCAGAACACAAGCTATTTGGTAGGCTCCACAAGCTTGCCTTGAATTGTGCTGTATTTCAGTACTAGGTACTTCTTTCTCTTGAGTACTGTAGGTTACTAGATTTTTAAGTGAAATAGGTGTAATGTTCACTTTGTGTGTTCAAGAGTAGTTGCTGTTATGAGGGTAGGCATAATCCAGAATAATGTTTGGTGCTGTGATAATACGCTTTTCTAATTGTTACCTGCAGGATAACTTGTATTATCCACTCTCATTGGCCAGGCAGTAGGCTTCTTCCAAGCTAGTTTGGGGTTCAAAAAAATTCTTGTTTTACAGGGCAATTTAAAGTTCCTTAGCCTTCATTTAAAAAAGCAAAGAAACAAAAAACCAAAATCTGAAACAAAGAAAAAAAACGCCAAAAAACCTGCACCAAAAGCCATCTCTCTTCACCCTCCTCTCAAATGCAGTTGCTGTGTGTTGGGATGTGGTCTCTTCCTCAAAGCTAGAAAAAGGTCATGGTCTCTCATACAGAAACTGGCAATTTAGAGTTCCCTAGCCTTCATTTAAAAAAAGCAAAGAAACAAACCAAAATCTGAAACAAAGAAAAAAAAACAACGCCAAAAAACCTGCACCAAACGCCATCTCTCTTCACCCTCCTCTCAAATGCAGCTGCTGTGTGTTGGGATGTGGTCTCTTCCTCAAAGCTAGAAAAAGGTCATGGTCTCTCATACAGAAACTGTTAGAGCGGCTGAAGGAGGCAGTTCCCTGTCCCTTCTCCACTGCTTACTCGCTCCCTTGTGGCTTTACAGGGAAAAGGTTGAGGGAACAAAAGCGGAAAACTGTGTTCGCATCAGCTCTCCTTTTTTCTTCAACATTTGCAATGTGTCTAATGGGGGTAGGGCATAGGCATTTCTGAAGTCTAAATTACTGTATAATTGCTATAAATTGCTTATCTTGTGTTCATGCAGGAGTTTATACCTTACTGTACGTGCTGTTGACAAGGCAGGAGACTCTGTGCCTTGGAGTACTGCTCCTTTTCTTCAGTGGCTGTGTTTTCCACTACAAAACCTCGTGCAAGATTCTTGTTTGTAGGTTGGTGTAGGCCTCCCCGGCACAGTTGCATTTTTTGATAACGTAACTCTTGAAAATACCATTTTGTGTTATTAGGGTCCTAATTTGAAGTGGAACATACAGACAATAAACAGCTTTATTCTACATTGTGTCTGACGGAGGAACTGGTTTCTGGTTTGGTGTGTGCCCTGCAGACTGTCAGTGGTAGGCTTTTGCTGTGTGTTCTCTTTACTTCAGTTGCTTTTTGCTACAACTTCCTCAAACTTCAGGTGTATATATTTGGGATTTGTGTATCTTGATGTGATCTTGTGTATCACTTGGTAATAGCCAGGTTATGTGCAGAAATGCTCTATAGTTCTAAAGCTGAAAATAGCTTGCTTTCTGAAATAGAAAGAAAAAGGTGAGTTGATGAATTTTCAGGCTTTGAAAACAGAAAAGTAAGATAGAGTTGGAACTTGTTCAGTGGTGCTGCTGTTAATATATTTTCTCTTTGTGTAGTAGTAAAGCTGCTGCAGACACCACCTCAGACTGCCTCTGTTGGATGCTTGTGACAGTGGTAGGTTATCTCACCACCTGTGTGACTGTAAAATGCTGAGTTTGTCTTTTCTTTAGACATGAACTGCAGTGCCCTTGTAGCAGAGACATCTTTGTTTAGGCCAATCACCTTCTCAGTCTTCAAATCAGAACAGATATGAATGTAATTTTACTCTTAACCTTGAAGAGATAGAGAAGGAAAAAAGTTAATTTCTTGTAGTAACATGGAAATGCTTCTACCGATAAATTCAGTCATGTATTTATTATTCCTGGTATTGAATACAGTGTGGGACCTTGCTGCTCAAATGTAGAGCAGAAGTGGAAATACTGTCAGTGTCTTCAGCTGATGCAGAGACTTGATGTAAAGCTGACTCTAGTCCATTATAAATGGAAAAGCAAGATTGGACAGAGCAAGGCTGCAAGTTCCACTATTTCCCCAGCTGTTGACAAAAGACAGCAGTTGAAGTTGCATTAAAAAGTGTATACCTTTGATCAGATATTTTAGATGATAGAAATAATGATCTCATCAGAAGTATAGTCTCAAGCTTGTAGTAGCTGTTACGCTTTAACCAGTGGTTTTCAGACCAAAAGTAAAGGAACTGATGCGTGTGCACTCTTTGTGAGGTTGCAGCAAGTATTATGTGTTTCAATAAATGCTTTAACTTGGTGTTGCTGTCAAAAAGCCTTATTTTCACACCCCTGTGTGCAAGGTTTTATGTGGTTGCTGGGCAGACTAGGTGAATAGTTATTCATTTAGCTATAATAATGGTTATAGCTATATATGTGTATATGTAACTATATATAAATAGCTGTAATAGTTATTCACTATCTATTAATCAGCTGGGCTAGTCTTCTGGCTTATTTGATGCTTTACAGCCTAAACAGTTCTCCCAGCATGACACGGCCCCGTGAGTGCCTGGGGTGGAAGAGCAGGACTGGTGGCTGTGTGAGCTTAACGCCTGTTAGGAGAAGGGGGCTTAGGAAGTGGTTAGTGTTAATGTGACTGCGCTGTTTTAGCTGTGCTTTAGTGTAGAGGTGTGTGATGTGGTTGGAGCATATGGCTTTCAGCTCAGTAGTGATGTGTAGTCTCTGAAGCACTGCTGTGGGTTCAGGGGACTGTAGGATGTGACAAATGTGCTGGCATAGACACAATTCATCAAGTCTGTTAATGATGTTTTGATTGATTGTTGCACACTAGTCCTGGCACTGTCATTTTCTGTTCCTTGGAAGTCTGCTCTGTCACAGAATAAATAAAGCTTAGCAGTTACAGCAAAGTTCTGTTGGCAGCATGTGCTTTCTTCACAGCTGGAGGTTTTGTAGAGTTTGTAGCTATTTAGTTGCCTGGGAAATAAGGTCATCTAGCCATGGATACCACTTTGGCCTTACGCTTAAATTGCTTTTCGGAAGACCTGCACTTCATGTGATTAATAATAGAGAGCTTTGTAAGAGGTGCAGTTTCTCTAATTAGAAGATACAGCTTTTTCTGTTGACAGATTATTAATTTGTTATTGTATATGGTTTGAATATTACTGAGGCATATTGAGTCATGTTGGAAGTGGAAGTGTTGGTTGGAAGGAACCTTTATTTCATATAACCTCCTACTTGAAGTGGGATTGTCACTGGTGCTGAATCAGATGAGCCATGGTTTTGTCTGTCTGGGTGATTGAGAACCTTCAAGGGCAGAGATTCACTGCCTGTTTGGGCATGATCAAGGCAAGAAGAGTATTGCATGGCTCTGTCTTCTGTATGTGGAAAGGGACAGTAGGCAGAACTGTGACTTATTGGAGAGATTCCAGTTGCAAACAAGAGTGCAGTTAAATACGGGAGAAAACGGGTGTGCCAAGGCTGCAGTGCTCTATAACCACTAAGTTGCTGTTAAATTAAAACCTCTCTATTTCAATGAAGACCTCAATTTTAATCTGTCACCAAAAGATACCTATGGGGACTCTGAGCATGGGATGTGTAAGAGGAGTTGGTATTGGAGATACTGTTCTTAAGAACATTAGGAGGAGGTAATTCATGGTCTGCTAGCTTCTTACTGAGATTTAGTTCAAAAGAGGAGAGCAGGAACCTTCTGAACACAGTGGATGAGGGGAGCAGGTATAAATAGTTGAGAAATTACTGAAGCTGCAGGTTTGGAGAACCTGCAAGTGCAAATCATTGTGTGCATGGTATTTGTGAAGACTAGAGAAGATGTAATTGGGACACAACATCAGTGCATTTATCTCTAAGTATTTCAGAGAGGCCATCTGAAAACAAATTGCAAAATTAGGAGAGGCTGGGAGGCTCTAATGAGATGTTGAAGACTGGGCCTAAACAATAGGTGGATGGTGATGTTTCTGTGTAAGTTGTTAGGAGGAAGGTTGGTTGCAGGTGGGGAGAGCATTAGGGGGTCTGATCTAAGTAAGTTTGGACATCTTAGAGGATAACTTGCAGAGAAAGTAATCTCATCAATCTGGTAAAGGGCAAGGAGCAGCTGCAGTAGGAGGTGGCCTGTTATAGCTGGGTTGGGGGAAATCTAAGGCTGTAAGCAATGTATTTAATTAATGTTATAAGAAAATGTAGTATGATCCTTGGAAAGGTGAAAGGTTGCAAGTTGAAGGCCTGGAATGTCCCTCTTTGAGGAGAGGCGAGAGGAAGAGACTCACTGGGACGAGTAGGGGACATGGAGACTTGGTCGTTCTCTTCAGTTTTCTGTTGCCTTCTGCAAGTTGCTTCTACTTTCTGGAAAGCACTAACTGTACTTGATCCTTTGCTTATCTGAAACTTATCCTTAGTGGGGTTGTGTGGCTCAGATAGCAGTTAATTGAGAACTTGTGACTTGTGAGTACAGGAAAGCATCTTAGAGTTGCAGTGTGTGCGCTCTGGCCATTGCTTTGAAGCTCTGTGGAAAGAAGTAACAATGCTTCCTCTCAGCATCGTGATGGCTTTGCATTCCCTTGAAGCTTTTTCTTGCCAGATGCTTGCACTGGTTTCTTGACCGCTAAATGTTAGAAGGGAAAAGTTGACCCTGTTCCGTCCTCATGGCTTTGCACTCCAAGAAGCAATGGTGCTTGTAGGCTCTCCTCCCTGCCCTCAGGTTTTTGCGGAGTTCTAGGAGCTTTCTCCCTTACAGATCACACAACTATTTCTGACAACTCTTGAGTGGTCATGCTGCAGTGTCACTTGTACTGTGTTCTAAAGTATGGGAACCTAGTTTGAATCAAGTCATAAACAGCTTAATAAAAATAGAGTTCTGGTTTTGTTTTGTTGTTTTATGTTTTGTTGTTTGTTTTTTTTTCTTCCAGCCAACAACACAGCAATCTCCTCAGGATGAACAGGAGAAACTCCTGGATGAAGCCATTCAGGCTGTGAAGGTGCAGTCTTTCCAGATGAAGAGATGCTTGGTAAGAATATGACTTTAAAATGCAATGATGCTTCTTGTCTGCTAGGAGTAAAACAGTAATCAATACTAATCTGTAGTGCTGTGAGGAAACTTAACCCTTTATGCATCTTTCTGACGGAGTTTGCAAATGAGGCAGCTACTCAATGACAGTGAACCTTGAGTATTCTTTGGATCTATCTTCCTGATTTTGCTCCAGTATTCGACAAGATAAATTATAAAGATGCACCTCTATCATTTATGGGCTTGCCTTTAAGTAATAAGCTGCCATTTGACATCAGAAGGTTGTTGCTAAAATTCATTTTATATGGAACTATGTGACTACATGATGAGAAACTATTCTTGTTTATGTTCAACATACTGTTGTTTTTTCCGTGTAGTCTTTTCTTGGCATGAATGACAGACTGTGAGGCTCATAATGAATTACCTGCAGCATAGAATAAATTTTATAGTGATTAATTGTAGACTGACGCATGAATTCTTCTGTGACTGGAAAAAACTATTGGCTAAGGTTGTGCTGAGATCTTTATCTTGAAATTTTAGCCAATGCAGGCAAATGATGTCATCATGTGTAGCCTTCTTGGGTTTGAGAAATACATTTTTATTTGGAGAAACTGCTTAAATTTGCAATGAAAACTTAAATATTCCCATATATTTTCACATGGTTAGGCAAGCTAACTTTGTGGCCAAATGACAGTAGCAAGAAAGGTAATACCCCTTCCAGTTTTATACTCTGTTGAATGCTTTTGGAGTCTGAAGTAGCTGCAGCTGAGCTTTTCACTGCTATGTGTGACAGAGACAGTATACTAAGTGGATCACACTAGCAATTCCTTCTGTTCTTCCCCCAAACTTAATGCTGCTTCTTAAGATGGCTTGAACAAGTATGTCTAGGTGGTATTTTAGAAGTTTGTCTTGTATCCTGTGATGCCAGGTGATGATATGCGTCATAAGGTATATGCAGCCTAATAAGCTGTTGCTTTCAGTAAGGTGTTGTTCTTGGGTGGGAAGTAGGGGAAGAGGAATCTAATTCTAACAGTGGTCTGCTGGCAGTATGTATCCTCTGTCTGCTAGAGGTTTCTTCATGAGATCTGAGCAAAACAACGTACCAGGTTGGCAGCAAGGAGGGATCTGTTCTATATTGCTTACCGGATAGAATCGGAGTGGTGGGTGGAGATTTCTGCATAAGCAAAATTTTCTTTTAGTTTTTTGTACCATTAGTATTAGGATTTATTACTGTAGCTCTGTCTTCAGATGTATCTTCTTAACCACCTTCAGGTATAACGTTCCACTTAATTAGGATGGGCAACGTAGTACAAGCTAGATACTAAATCACTTGGTTTAATTAGAATTACGGCTTTCCTTTTAATCCTTGCATGCTTTTTTTAAAAAGCTTGAAAGTGTAGCTTTCTAAAATAGTGCAGTTGCCTAGTATTATTTCTTACAGATTATTTCTTCCTCTAAAGGACAAAAACAAGCTCATGGATGCTCTGAAACATGCTTCCAACATGCTTGGTGAGCTGCGGACTTCTATGTTATCTCCAAAAAGCTATTATGAGCTCTGTATCCTTTGAAGAGAAAATGAGTGATTGCAGTACTGAATTTGTAATGAAATGTTTCTCTGCCTTTTTTGGTACCATGACATCTCGTTGGTCTGAGATATTTACTAATTTTTTGCCATTTGTTATTATCTTAGCTTCTAACCATATGTCAGTGCCTCAATGTATTTACTTGCATGTGCTGTGGTATCTGAAGAAGGGGAACCTTTTCATGAGACTTGGGAATAGAATGTGAATATATTAAAATACTACTTTCTCCGTGTATGGATTGTATTCGTCTGTGACACACAGTATGCCTTTACTGTAGATACTCTGTTCAATCACATTCATTTGCTCGCTATTTCGATTTATGGTTTTTCTTTCCCTTTTCTAATATGTTAAAAGTGACAATTGAAGGCTTGGGTTTAATTTTGCACGTTTATCCCAGTAGTGATTGTTTCAGAAGCACTATTTGGGCATGATTGTATTTGATACAGCATCTTTCATTATCAGTGTGAATGAGCAAATTACTATGTAAATCTGTTGTAGACATTCTAACTTAAAGTCTTTAACTAAGAGAAAAAGACATGGCAATTTCTGATGAGCTGCACTACTTGGAAGTCTACCTGACAGATGAATTTGCCAAAGGAAGGAAAGTGGCAGACCTTTATGAGCTAGTACAATATGCTGGAAATATTATTCCAAGACTGTAAGTGTGTATGTGTTAGTGTTTGTGTTTTTATTTTTTTAAACTGGTGAATAGTGGTCAGACTGTGTGGGTTCAGATAATGATTGACTCTGCGTTCTTGCTTGACAACAAGAATTGTTTGCAATGGTCAATAGTATTGCTGCATATCTCAAAAGTGGATTACTATGAGACTTTTGAGATTTAGGCCAAGAGTGCAGCTGCAGAAGGTCAGTTCCTCCTGCAAGTGTGGGTTTTGCATGTGACCCAGATGGAAGCACTTTGGTCTTGGAATAAAGACAAGCTAGTGTGAGAGCATTCAGAACTTTATGCACACTAAGCATTTACACATCCAATGTATAAAGCACTGTAATGAGTTCAAGTGGCGGTTGAGACTTGCTATGCTCTGTAGCAGAGGAGAACAGGAGTTGAAAACAGACTAAATATCCCAAATTATGGGACCTAGGTGATATTTTAATACTTTCTGTTCTTTGGTAATACTGCCAGGGTGGAAGAAAGGAACTGTTGGCTTTAAGTGTGGTATTGTTACTTTACAATGTATCACTTGATTATGTGCCTTTTGCAGGTATCTCCTGATAACAGTAGGTGTTGTCTATGTCAAGTCATTTCCACAGTCCAGGAAAGATATTTTGAAAGACCTGGTGGAGATGTGCCGTGGAGTACAGCATCCTCTTAGAGGCCTCTTTCTTAGAAACTATCTCCTGCAGTGTACCAGGAATATCTTACCAGATGAAGGCGAGCAAGCAGAGTAAGAAAGATGGGCTATTGACTTTTAAAAAGTATAATTTTTAACAGAATATATTTAAATTCTCAGTATGACTTCCTTTAGGCGTGAGAGAAGTAGATATGTAAAAATACTATAGACTTGACAGGTGTTCTGTCCACTAAGAATTCTCTTCTAGAACTAAGGTTTCTCACAAGTGAGGTTATTAACCTTATGAACCCAGATATTTCACCACACACTTCCCCACCCTCCTATCTTCTTAAAAATTGGATGTTTACCGGTGGATGGAAGGATGAATACCTCTGACAAGCTTTTTCTATTCTTAACCTGTTCTCAATTGCAGTGAAGAAACCACTGGAGACATTGGTGATTCGATGGATTTTGTGCTGCTGAACTTTGCTGAGATGAACAAGCTTTGGGTGCGAATGCAACACCAAGGCCATAGTCGGGACAGAGAGAAAAGGGAGCGAGAAAGGCAGGAACTGAGAATCCTAGTAGGAACAAACCTGGTTCGCCTCAGTCAGCTGGAAGGTGTTAATGTGGAGCGATACAAGCAGGTGGGATGTCTGTGCGTCTCTTCTGACTTCTGTTACTTTTTTCAAATGAAATCAGTTTGGACTTTCAGATCTGTAGCTTGAAGCATTATAGATATTCTACAAGTTCAGTAGTCCTGGTTGTTCTAGAACTCTTCACCTGAGGAGAAGTTCTGAATACTAATGAAGTCGTATAATGTGTTGGGAGACTAAGGACAAGACTCATGCGTTTTTCCTATAAGCTTGTCTGTAATGTTGCCAAAATATTTTAAAACTTTCCTTCCTGATTCCCATTTTACTTATAGAATAATGAGTTAAAGGGATGTGTATGCATACAGCATTCTGTGATAGACTTTACAAGTTAAATGAAGCTATGCTTCTCAAGGCATTCAAGAGAACTGCTATTGCATGAAATGGTAGTTGAGCAAATATATTATTTAGAAGTCTTGTTCCTTGTAAGTTCTACCATATAGCTGCTGAAAATTATTTTGAGTGGTACTGCTGAGACCTTGAGTAGTGGTATGTGCCAGCAAAGCTAGTAGCACTGACTTACTAAACCAAAGCTTGCAGGTTGTATACTGTATGAAAGGGACAGATGTCTGAGATGAGTAGATTTTTTTTTTTCTCTGAAGGATGGAACTGCTGAAAAGTAGGACTTTATCAGAAAGCCTTTATGTAAAGAATAAGTTGAGAAATCTTAGAAATACTGCTCTGCTTGGATTAAATGCATATGTGTGAATATAAACCTAGAAAGTAATTGTAAAATCACTGCAAAACTTTTTTTCCTATTTCAGATTGTTCTGTCTGGAATATTGGAGCAAGTTGTAAACTGTAGAGATGCTTTAGCTCAGGAGTACCTCATGGAGTGCATCATACAGGTAAGCTGCTTACATTCAGTTGCAGCGAGGGCACACAGGGACACTTACTCCTATACTTTTAGTCAGATTCAGGCTACTTTCACCTCTTTCTCAGGAACTGGAAAACTTCGTCACTGAGACTCTTAAATAGCAGCTTGTCCCATGTTATTTTTACCAGATGAGCAGAGTGGAGATGAATCCATTTTGTGCTCTTTCTGTTGCAGAAGCTTGTAGGTTTCTGTGCAGCAGTGCCTACAGTGTGAATTGTAATAAATAGCTGGGCCCTCAAGTTACCCATTTGTCTTGTATCTCTTGCTTCATGCATTCACACACTCAAGGTCAGCTTGGGGAACCCGAAAACATTTCTAGGCCAGACCATATTTACTATGTGGCTATCTGCTTTAGAATTATTTTATTGCATTTTACTTCTGTGTAACAATGGGCAAAATCAGTTTATAACTTGATGACTATTGATCTAAAACTTCAGGTTTTCCCAGATGAATTTCACCTCCAAACCCTGAACCCATTTCTCAGAGCCTGTGCTGAGCTGCACCAAAATGTGAATGTGAAAAATATAATTATTGCTTTAATTGACAGGTGAGTGACCAAGGGGGTGGAAATTGGCTTAAAATTAAGTTTGTGTTGTGCACAAGCAGATGATAATTATTCTAGCATTTTTTTTTTCATATCATTTAACTTCACTGTTTCCATGTCTTTCTATCAGATATAATTAAGGCTGTGAAGAATATTATTTCTATAGCTTCTGCTCTGTGGACTCTGCTTTTGCAGCTTCCCATGAAACCTGCTTTAAGGACTGATTAAAGTTTGTAAATGGATTAATCCAGAAAACAACCTATTTAGTATTGACCAATTTCATGTTTCTGAACTAAAATGGCAGCAGTGTTCTGCTTTGATAACCATATTGGTTATAGGTACCTCTTGAAAACTTGAAGATCCTAATGGCTAATCGTATATCAAGGATATTGTACGTTGCAGTTTTTCTCAGAGAACATAACATATGCCTCTTTAGAAAAGAACTAGTAGGAAATGGAACTACCTCTTAGTTCTCCCAAAAGTGATTTTTCCTGTGGAGGCACTGCTCAAAGCTGCTTGCACTGAATAAAAATATGGGTGAGAAAACAGAGCTGGAGTTTTGATTTGTATCCTGAAAGGAAACAACACAGATTATCAGCAAATACCTGTACTTTTTTACTGCAGAAGGGAAGTACACTTACGTGTCTTTTTGAAGCCTCAAAAAAAGCCTTGTCCTTGCATTTGCACACAAACATGTGCCTTTGTATATCCACGTACCAGTGTGTAGACTTCAGTTACCATAGGAGTCTTGAATCCCACTGGCAGTCAGCAATGAGTAGGGTTGCTGTGACTGTCTTTATCTTCTCTAATGCCTGCAGATCGAGCATGTATGTTATGGATGACTGGCATAATTTAGGATTTTGAATTATTTACTTAACAAATCTGTGGTTTATTTTCTCCAGTTTATGTCGGATCTATATGTTCAGGACTTTGGTCTTATTGGAGTATCTTTCAGTATTGTGCATTTGGCAGGGAAGCAGCTCTGCCTTCCTCAGATGTTTACAGGAATTCATTGGAGCCCTGTACTTTCCTGCCTTGGCTGAGATTTTTTTTTTTGTAATTTTGTTAGCTTAGAAAAAAAAGCACACATAAACTCAAAACCCTAAGAAGCATTGCCTATAAAAATCTCATTTGAGACTGTCTTGAGACTACTTTCAACAGATGTCACAGGATCTTTTGCAAGGGTCTTAAATTAGTGTGTAGCAATGTAATTCTTGCAGGAAGGCTTTCCTCATGTAGCTTCTGCTGTCATATCTACTTAAACAGCTTCGCTATCACCTCCACAGTAAGTTTTCTATTCTTACTGTTGAAAACAACAGTAAGCAACTGACTAGCAGTGAACTTGCTGCCCTCCTAGACTTATTGCCACTGCGTTTGTTGGGCTACCAATAGTGTCTCCCAGAGTCGTCTTGTCTGGACATAGGGTAGAGCCTTCTCTCTATAGGACAGGAGTAGAAAGGTGGCAGTGTGGTGGCTAATCTTTGTAGTATGGCAACTTGTGCTTTTGACTGTAATGTTACTGTGGGTGTTGGAGGATATGGGTGGATCTGTTCTTGGAATCTGTGCTTGTAGGGAAGATGTTGCTCTTGTGTTTGGGCTGAAGTTGTTAGGAGCAATTATCATGTGTTTCAGTATTGTGTAGTTTAGACGTGAATCTGCCCCATACAGGTAGTGCTTGTTGCATTTCTCATCTTTATCTCATCTGGCATGGGGTAGTTGAAACTGAACATCAGTGACTGCTGAGGATGCTTGTGAAGCTTTAGTCTCCATTCCCATGGGGCTTTCCTGTTAAAGGAATCTTTCTGCAAATGGTCTTGCTGCTTTGGGATATTTTTTGACTTACTAAACCATTCATAGCTTTTAATTATGCTGCCATCTGCCTGCAACTTGATCATACTTTGTAGCACGCTGGCCTTACCCTCTGAGCTATTGCCAAGAAAAGCTGCCTTGTCCCTTTGAGAAAAGGTAGTGATTGTTCCTGGCTTTAGAAAGTCTGCTTGTTACCACCCTAATGAAAAATAAGAGTAGTTCAATGTCTGTTTTTCCTGGTAGTGAAGTTTTTTTGGCACCTCAACCTTTTCTTACCTGCCTCTTTGTTTCAGACTCAAAGTTCATTCAGAATTGAAGTTTAGAAACCCTGTAAGATATAACTTAAGATTTTAATCAGGTGCCTTTTCCAAAATATTTCCTAGGTCTTCTCTAATTCAGGATAGAAGAATCCCTTAATGATTAGAAAGCACAGGTAGCAGTGCTGAGCTTTTTAAGCTGTAGCTTTGGTAAGGTGCTAGCCTTCCTGTAGTGATTCTTCTTATCTTGTAATCTGATTTCTGCAGAAATGGTGGTTGGCATGACTTTCTCTTGTTACAGGAGCTATTTCTGTAGCTCCACAACATCTTCTGAATGCTTGCTGGATAGGAATCTCTTTTTTGTTGTTTTTCCCCCAAAAAAAGTATTATTCTCTACTTCAAAATTACTTTGTATTTTGCTCTTTGCTAACAGTGGAAGTCCCAAACATGTTGGTCTGTCTCTTTTTGGAGACAAAGCATAGTTAGGTCAGCATATTTCTTCTGTTTTTTCTCTGGAGACTGTTTTGCACAGAATGCTGATGGATGTCTAACTTAATGATATCACTGAATAGATGCAGGATATTTGCTATTCTGTCAGCCTACTCTAAACCTCTTTCTCTGATGGAAAGAACGGAAGACTTGGGCTCACTGAGGAACATGGATTATAAAATGCTCTTCTTGCTCTTTCTTCATCTTGCCATCTCTGTCAGCACTCTTTTTCAGGACTGTTATTTACCAGGCTCAGTTGCGCTTAAGTCTTCTGACTTCCATTCATTTCCTTTTTGCTTGTAATAGAGTGTGCAGATACATCTAAAGGACTTGCTTTTTCTGCCAGTGTCTCTTTCTGGCGTGTATCTGAGGCATGCAAAAACTATGTTGACCAAGCTCCTTTCCTTTATTACCAGGTTAGCTTTATTTGCACATCGTGAAGATGGACCTGGTATCCCAGCAGATATCAAACTGTTTGACATCTTTTCACAGCAGGTTGCTACTGTTATACAGGTATGCTGGGTATTCTTGCATGCAGTTTTTTTGGATTTTTTTTTTTCCCCAAAGTTTTATGTGCTTTCTTATCAACTCTGTGCTGTCTTAAATTTCAGTCTCGTCAGGACATGCCCTCAGAGGATGTGGTATCTTTGCAAGTTTCTCTCATTAACTTGGCTATGAAATGCTACCCGGACCGTGTTGACTATGTTGATAAGGTGTTGGAGACAACTGTGGAAATATTCAATAAACTTAATCTGGAACAGTAAGTAAATGTCTCTTGCATTTTCTCTGGAGTGGCAATTAATACTGTAAAATCTTGACTTCTACATTTCACCACATTTGGCAAGATAGCAAAGAGACATGCTTTGGATGTTTAAGATTACTGCTTTTGAGCCAAGCTACTAAGCATCATGATAAACTACTAACTAACCAGAACTTGCTCACCTGTGCATAAATCCTGCTGCAAAGCTGTGCAGCTACACAATGTAGGTGCCAAGCTGTATGTAGTTATCATCTGTTCATCCCTTAAGCACTCTAGAGTTCTGCTCTTGCTGAATTTGCAGCCACAGTCTCTGCTGCTATCAGCAACTTAAAAGCTGCAGTTTGCACTGTACATCCTAAAGAGCAAGGTATGACTTGTACCTCCCTAGAAGCAAGTTGCTTAAATGTTGTGGTATACATTAGAATTGGTATTGAGGCAGACTTTGTCTGTCTACATATGTGAACTATTGATTAATTATGGTTTTTGCATGTATTTTCTTCTAGTATTGCAACAAGCAGTGCTGTTTCAAAGGAGCTGACTAGACTTTTGAAAATCCCTGTTGATACTTACAACAATATCCTGACAGTTCTGAAACTCAAACATTTTCACCCGCTCTTTGAATACTTTGATTACGAGTCCAGGAAGAGCATGAGTTGTTATGTGCTTAGCAATGTATTGGATTATAACACAGAAATTGTATCCCAAGAACAGGTAAGACATAAGTTAACTTAGATGGAAATTCTTGGTATCTAGGCTACTGTTTGAAGAGTTGGAAACATGTCTCAAGTGACTTAATGCAGGACGTGCTTTTTCCCTGCCTGCATGCCCCCACCTCCCTGTCTTATTAAGTGGGATAAAGCCTGTGCTAACAAATCTTCCACCCATGTTCTTAAGTATCTTATCTTTGCACATTTTACCTAACTTTATAATGGAGATTACTTGTTATGTTTGAACAAAGACCCTGAATCCCCTTAATACAAGTCCTATTACCTAAAGAATGCTGGATGGTACATTTGGAATCTGAATTTTCTCTATGCTGTCTTTTGCTGAGAGGGACTCTTTTTCTGGGAGTAAAGCAAATATGTCCTAAAGCATCACCAACTAATAGACTTTCCTAGTGCTTTGTCAGCACTATGAATGGCTCTAAAGATGTTCACAGCTGCTGTCAGCTTATGCTCATAAACTACCATGGTTTAAAGAGAGCTTATATTGCCTTTAACAGGTTGATGCTATCATGAATTTGGTATCCACGCTGATCCAGGACCAACCTGATCAGCCCGCTGAAGATCCTGACCCTGAGGACTTTGCTGATGAGCAGAGTCTTGTGGGAAGATTTATTCATCTTTTGCATTCAGATGACCCTGACCAACAGTATCTGGTATGGCAATCAGTGCTTCTGAATGTTTGTGCTATCTGAACTGTCAGTTCTTGCATTATTTACCATACAAGAATTTAGTGTAGCTGGGAGCTGGGGCATCGCTGCTCATGCACTACAAATGCAGTACAAAACATTATGTATGACACCTTTAATGGTAGTGTGAAATGTTTTTTATTTGGAAAAAGCAAGAGAGGACTTAAAAGCACTTGGGGATTTAAACTAAGAGAGGGGAGATTTAGCTTGGATATTAGGTGGAAATTTTTCACTCAGTGGGCGGTGAGGCACTGGAACAGGTTGCCCAGAGAAGTTGTGGATGTCCCATCCCTGGAGGCATTCAAGACCAGGCTGGATGGAGCCCTGGACAGCCTGCTCTAGTGATTGGCAACCCCGCCCACAGCCGGGGCGGGGGTTGAAACCAGATGATCTTTAAGGTCTTTTTCAACCCAGGCCATTCTATGCTTCTATGACTTGTCAAATTACCTTTTGGATAGAATTCTGTAAGCTACTTAACTTTTGGTAAAAATACTTAATAGCTTATTGATGAGTGTTATGAATGCTTGTATCAAATTTTCCTACATTACAAGAGCAAGAGGAAAAAATACAGGACTATGGGATTTTCACAGCTCTTTCACAGTATCTCACTTTAAATTATGTTTTCTGTATGGAAGAGATCTGAGATGCAAATTCAAGAACCTTAGTGCATTACAAGCCCAAGTGGCTAATACAGTGGATAATGCGTGATAGATTTTTTTTTTGTTCATGTTATTTACATGAATTCTAGATGTAATCTAAAAATGTATGTGAGGTTGGACACTGAGCTTCACTTCTAGTGCTTGTTTCTAAGTGGTAATGGGGCTGCTATGACAAAAAACAAGGTGGTACCTGGCTGTAGTAACTAGACATTTTTGTTCTGACACTTAAACAAAAAGGCCTCACTTTTAAACTCTTGTCTCTAGTAGAAATTTTCTGAAATTTGGTTTCAGAAATTTTAGTAAATAGATAAATAAAGTCCGAGTTTTGTCCCCTTTGAAAGGGAGTTGGGCTATTACAAACAACAAAGGTAATTTTGAGCTTGCTTGGAAGATTATTTAATTTGTCTTCAGATACTTGGAGCTCTTGCTGTTCCCAAGAATTCTGGTTATGAGAATACATGACTATATCAGTAGATGATAATAACCTCAAAATAAGGGGAGGGGGAAAAGCGGACAGTACAAACAAGTAGAGCTCCTTGGTCCCTCTCCACAGATTTGGAACAAGGGTGATAGGCAGAAAAGAATCCTCTTCATGCTATGCGTGCAGCTTGTGCTCAGAACTGAGAGAGGCAACAAAAGAAGCTGTCGATAAGGAGCATAGTGAAAATGGCAAAAATTGCAGGTGTGCACTATAGCCTTTCTATCAGAGTGTAAGAAGACTTATGTGTTTACTTTCATGAAACTTGGTTTCTTTCTTTTACTTTCTTACAGGTTACTGTAGGAAGGAATAGTCCTTGTTGTAGCTTCCACTGAGTTGAGGACAGAATGGATCTGATGTCATTATTAAATGCAAGCTCAGACAACTTCCATCTTGTTGCACTATCCAAAATGTATCTGCAGTTAATATAGTGTGAGAAGTGTTATCTAACACTTAGTAAGCAGCTGTAGGAAGAGTTTGGGCAGATGCCATGTAAAAAGCTACAGATACTGCACAAATTAAATTCAAGTAAAGTGTCTTGATGTAGTCCCCCCAAAATACTGTAACTTATCTGATGCTAACACCATGTCATTCTGATGCTCTCGTTCCATAGAGTGCAGATTAAGTTACAGATGCAAATAACACATCTCTTTCAAGAATTCTCTAAGCTTACAGTGCTTCTGTTTTAGATCCTGAACACTGCCCGGAAACACTTTGGTGCAGGTGGGAACCAACGTATTCGTTTTACACTGCCGCCATTGGTTTTTGCTGCATACCAGCTTGCTTTTCGCTACAAAGAGAACTCCAAAGTGGTAAGTTGACCTCTATGACTCTGACTCTTGCATACTTGCTGCTTTTCGTCTTTCTTAACAATGTATTTCACCTGGCTACAGTATGCTCTGAGTTTGATAGAGAATGCTAAGGTTTTTGCTCAAAGCAGACTTTTACTTGAGGTGTGAATGTTTTCTAATTTGAGGAGGATTTTTATTAATTCATATTAAATTACCTCAGCACTTGAGGAATGACGAAACAGAAATTGGCTAGTTGTGTTTATTTGTGAAGGTGACTGATTATGTGTTTTTACATGGAGCCCAGAACTACAACACTGCAAGTGATGGCATGAAACTGATTTAAATCTGGATATTGAAATTGATTGACTTCTAAATGTGTAGCTATACTACTTTAATGTTTCGAAAAGCAAGTGCTTCTTTGCAGGTTAACTTGTATGGTAGTTTCAAACGTGCACACTAAAATGATCACTGATCCATTTTTGCCCTTTAATGCTTTCAGATTGAGAGTTAGCTTAAGTATGTATTTTTTCCCCTTATTGTGGGGGATATGTTGTAGAGAAATAAGTTAAAATTATGTTTGTTAAAACACTCTTCAAAAATGAATGTTTTAAAATTCTCTTCCACTTCTGATGTTCTAGTGAATGACTGGATAGAATTTTTCTCCACTTAACTAATTAGGCTTTTGCTCAGTTATGTTCTAAGCACAGTTGTGGTTACTGCAAATCAGTGTAGACTTCTGAGGAAGGTTTCTGTGAGCTAGTAGGACAAATGGGTGTGACCTTTTTTGTAAATAGAAGAAATACTTTGAAGACCAACTGAGGTCAGCACAGTACTACTAGGACACTCACTACTACTTCAGTAAATAAGTGTCTGGAGTGGCATTCAGAAGACAACAGACTGGAGCACCTAAAGAGAATCTAAATTGTAATAAGATCTCTTTCCTTATAATGTTAGTCGTGTCCAAATTTTGACTTGTTTCACTTCTCTAGGATGACAAATGGGAAAAGAAGTGCCAGAAGATCTTCTCATTTGCTCATCAGACCATCAGTGCTCTGATCAAAGCAGAACTGGCAGAGCTGCCTCTCCGTCTCTTCCTACAAGGAGCACTGGCTGCTGGAGAGATTGGCTTTGAGAATCATGAAACTGTGGCCTATGAATTCATGTCCCAGGTGAGTGACTAACCTATTACAGTCACTGTCCTGTGCTACCTTAAATTTACCTTGGGTAGGTTTCTTGAACATTGAACCATCTGGTGTGATTAAAACATCTGAAACAATTGACAGCTAAAACTAGTAGGTAGAAACTCCTCGTCTTCATTCTTGCTTCTGGTGCTGCTATGGAGTTAAGCTCCATTGCTACTGATTTGAATACTCAGTCTGACAACATGTGGTATGTTGCAGTGCTGCCTCCTGCTCGCATAGCTGGTTCACTGGAGGAATGTAGCTTTCTCAACATAAAAACCTCCACTGCTTCTAAGACTGTCTGCTAGCTTCTATTACCTAGCTGGTATTGTCCTGACCACAAGCACTCTTTGGAAGTTCTCTAAAAACTTGCAGTGTTCACAGATGCCATGCTGGGTATTGCTAATTAAAATCCTTTTATTAAAACTTATTATAAATTACTCTGAAAATCCACTTAAACCTGTAACTTGGTTTTAAGCCTGACTTGTTGCAATAACCTTCCCACTCTCAGTGTCACATAAGGAACCAATGGATATAATGTTATCCACGTCACAGGCTTTGTCCTAATCTTTCCTCTAATACTGGTACTAATGCACATTCCTAAACAGTCGCTGATAACATCAGCCTTTCCTCACTGTCTTGTATCAGTTGCTGTTGTAGCACAAATCTGAAGATGAGACCAGTATGACAATTGTGTACCTTCTGTTGGAGAGATGCTTCAAGATTTTTAGACTTGTGTGCTCTCTCAAGGCTCTTCATCCACATAGCAGCAGTGCAAGCTCTTTCCTTACCTGCTCTGTGGTCACTGACCTACCACTCAACTTCTGCTCTGCTGTTTTGTGTGTTTCAAAGAACCAAATCCTCTCCAGGGACTATTTCTGCTACTGAACTTCCTTATTTGAACAGATGCATAAAATCAGGAAAAACTCAATCTTCAGATTGTATGTAGGATCACATCTGATTACTATGACGGCTTAAGTAAGAAGTTTTACTTGCAAGACTTATTTTCAGTCTGTGGATTTAACTTGATTTTGACACTGTCAATGAAATGTCTTTTTTCCTGCCTGAAGTTTTTAACAAATGTAAAACTGGACTGTTCCTGCCATGTCACTACCGGGTGTGATTTGTTTTTTTCTGATGTGTTCTAAAGCAGTGATTAAGAGTCTTGCCTTCTCCCTTGACTAGGCCTTCTCTCTGTATGAAGATGAAATCAGTGATTCAAAAGCACAGCTGGCTGCAATTACCTTGATAATTGGGACATTTGAGAGGATGAAGTGCTTCAGTGAGGAGAACCATGAGCCTTTGAGGACTCAGTGTGCACTGGCAGCCTCTAAGCTGCTTAAGAAGCCAGACCAATGCCGGGCTGTGAGCACTTGCGCTCATCTGTTTTGGTCTGGCCGAAATACTGACAAGAACGGAGAGGAGGTAAGCGTAAAGCAGGAGCAGTGTAAGACATCCTACCTCAGAAACATACTTCTACCTGTCTTCTGAAGGCATGTACTTCTAAAGTGGATATATCACTAAATTATGTAGATTTGGTTGGAATGTATTCTAATATATGAAGCTTCTAAATCTCACCGCAGTATAAGCAGCATAAATACAAAAATGGAGAAAACTCAAATTTAAGGGTGGAAGTACCACACAAGCTTTTGAGTGTCAACTAGTTTAAGACTGGCTGTCAAAGTACTGTCTGCATTTTGCATGTGTTGATTATAGGAGTTGTTTGCACAGCAACTACTAAACTCCAGATTAAAGATATAAGTTGTTGAAGTTAAAGGTAAAAAAAATTGTGTTCTTGTCACATAAGCTGTTGTAATGATAAAGAGCAGTGTTTGAAATCTGTTTCTCAAAGTGTGCATTAGTGTACATATCACAAAATTGAGTTCATTGATCTGATAATTGAAGGCTTTTGACAACTGTTCATATTATTGCCGGATTTAACAGAAAACTTAATAAAACTGGTAGCAGTCAGGTAAGCATTCAATGACAGCTTGTTCTGCACAGTTTGTGTAGTTTTGTATTTCTGTGGTAGACCACCAGGTAATGCCATATATATGCCAAGGGAGGAGATACTGGAGCTCCTTAAGGTTCTTATTTCTTGTAACTTCTGGGGTGTTTTTTTTCCTTCTAGCTTCATGGAGGAAAAAGAGTGATGGAATGCCTAAAGAAGGCTCTGAAGATAGCAAATCAGTGCATGGATCCTTCTCTGCAAGTCCAGCTTTTCATAGAAATTCTGAATAGGTATATCTATTTTTACGAAAAGGAAAATGAAGCGGTGAGTGGAAATGCATTCTCTCTATTGCACCTTTTTTAAAGAGCACTTCTTTAAGCTCTTCACTTGCAGTTATACCCCAAATCATGTCTCTTCAACTTGCTCGGCAGCCTCTTGTGAGAGGCACAAGTTTTGGTAATAACGACAGAGTAATCAATTCTTGATATGCTAGTAAAATTGTAGATAAAACTTCATTCTTCTTATTTGGGGGAAAACATCAAACATTTGTAATTATGTACTTAAATATTTGTGAGACTTGGGTACCTGAAATATTGATTAGATCAAAACTTACTAGGACGTAAATGAGAAAGTAGTAAGATTTTAACTTTAAAGGTACCTCACTTAATATGTACATAAGGGAAAGAAGATTCTTACAGCTGTTCAAGGTCACTGCTGAGTGTGCCACAAATGGTTGGTGTAAGGCTTGATTTCAAGAAGTAGATATGACATCCCACGTACCAGCTTAAATTTTGCATCTGAAATCTGAGATAGCAGTTACCTCATACATTTTCTGTTAGTAGATAACTAGCAAACTTATCCCGTTTGAAAAAGCTGTTCAAGTAGAGACCCACATTCCATCTGATGTCATCATTTGATCAAGAGCAAATGTTAATTAATGCCTTGTAGTTCTGAGAGAATGTCTAAAGAGATGTTTAGGGATTTGCCAACTTCCCAGCAGCTGAACTGGCTTCCCACTGTAGTAGTGCTGTAGTATAGGAGATGCTGTATCTGATGGAGATGAAAATAAAACTTTGAGTTTCAAGAGCTTGGAAGATGTAGTCTCTGGATACAGTGGTGGTCTGCAGTGCATTTTGTGCTGTGGTGTTCTGTGTAGTGCTGAACTTGGCACCACAGGCAGCTGTACTTTCCTAAGTAATGACTTGTTCACTAAAAATAACTTCAAATCTGATGTTGCCATCCTGACTGACTTGTACAAGAAACACATTATGTTAGAGTGCAAAGACAAGCTGATTATGTGCTTTATTTGTTTAAAGCTTTTAAAATTTGTATTGATTAAACTGGAGAGAAATGCTGTTGGTAAAAGTTACAAAGCTATCAGTTTAATGATTTAAGAAGCTCTTAGCATTTGCTGGGATTAGGAGGAACTTCCACAAAACTGAAAATTGGAATGGTCCTATGATGAGCAAGAGAAACAGTTTGTCTGCATATGGTCTTACTAATATTTCTAAAACAGTCCAAGTACCAATAGTTTAGAGACAAGACAGTTAAAACTAATGTCTATGCACTTATACAGAGGTCTTGTTGATGGCTTCTATTCTGTCTGTTTTCCTGTAGGTGACAATTCAGGTTTTGAATCAGCTTATACAAAAGATAAGAGAAGATCTCCCAAACCTTGAGTCTACTGAAGAAACAGAACAGATTAACAAACACTTTCACAACACGCTGGAGCACTTGCGTCTGAGGAGGGAATCACCAGAATCTGAGGGGCCAATTTATGAAGGTCTTGTTCTTTAGGAGGATACACGCTGTACTTATTTCTTTTCATTTACATACCATATGTTTTTTTTAAGATAGATTCATAGGTTGTGCCTTTCAGAAATGTCAAGTTAAGTTAACATTCATGTGTTCAGTCTGGAACTTCAAACACTTGTGTTGAGTACTCTAACAAATTTGAAAGGTTGGACCAGCAACTACAGGTTTCGTCAGTTAGCATGGCTGAAACTTTCTTTGAAATCCATGTGACATGGTAAGGCTCTTCTGGTTCTATTTCTCTTCTCTCTGTTCACTGTTGCTTCTGTAGCACTAGAGTTCTAAACTGGCAGTGACTGTCATCTGAAACTGTGTCTGATCTTTACAGAGCATCAGATTTTTGGGATTATTGTATGTCAGATTCTGCTTGTGCTTTTCTTTTAATACAAGTTAAGACTAAGTGTAATATTTTTCCCTAAAAACTAGAATATATTAATGCATGTTTGGAGAGTTTTAAAATACCATGTTCAAAAACAGAAGTTATATTTTGCATATTAAGGTCCTGTGACATTCAGTGAGGGCCAGTACTGTGCACAGGGCATATTTATCAAGATAATTTTGTTCCAAATAGTATAAAAATAGAGAAACTGCAATCTATATAGATATGTATAACCTTCATTACTGTAAATTTAGGGGAAAATGCATTACACAAGTTCATTCAGTATCATGATTTTGCACCAGTGAAACAATAAAGTTGCTATTAACACCTGTTGTTTCATGTCTCTTCAGAGCCCACTGTTGAACCTAATGCTAATGTTGAACCTTCTGATAAAAGCAAAGGAACTTCAGTTTTCTAGGAACAGAAAAATTAAGGCATAGTTAACCTGGAGAAGCTGGGAGGCTGCTAGCATTCCTAATGTAGAAGTTTATAACTCAGAACCAGTATTTTTCTAAATGATGCTGAGATTGTGTTCACATTTCAGAATGCTTTTATGACATCTTGAGAGAGTGGTGGAGAATCCTACTGGATTTTAGGTCTGTGCTAGAGAGATGAATGGCAATTAAATGAGAAAGCTGTAGGAAATGGAGCAGTAGAGCAATTGCCAGTGGCAATTCCTGTGAAGACTGGGCTAGTCTGTATATTTTTCTGAATGATGCTGAGATTATTTGTGTTCACATTTCAGAACGCTTTTATGACATCTTGAGAGAGTGGTGGAGAATCCTACTGGATTTTAGGTCTGTGCTAGAGAGATGAATGGCAATTAAATGAGAAAGCTGTAGGAAATGGAGCAGTAGAGCAATTGCCAGTGGCAATTCCTGTGAAGACTGGGCTAGTCTGTAGGTTAATGCCAGTTGCTGAAATTTAAATGTCTGTTTTACCTGAAGTGAATGTAATGTTCTAAAGCTATCTGATTGAACTTCCTTACACCTTGAGTGAACCACTGTTGTGAAAATTGTCCTGGCTTGATTGGATAGTGAATGAGACCTTGGTGGGAGTGTCTAATATTAGTGCTACTTGTTTTCTGAAAAAGGCAAATATGATCTTAGGAAACATAAGAATTATGGAGCAAGCAACCATTAGATCATTGATCTACTGATGTATAAGTGGCTTGGAGGGTAGGGGGAATGGGGAGAGAATCTAATGGCTTTACTTGCCTTGTGGTATAACTAATGCTGTTCGAAGATCTTAATGTTGCTCTTTCTGTTGATACTGTTCCTCTTAAGAGAACCGTTAAGCTGATTGTTTTGTTAGAAGACATCTGTAGCAGAACATGATGATCATGTTCATGTAGGTACATTCATGTAGTAGGAATATGCCCTTCTAGTTTACAGTATTTGCTAACCATGTTTGTTTAATCCTCATGGTCAGTCCTTGTAACTTAGGAAGTGTCTTTGAATAATGGCTTTGTAGTTTCAATGCCAGTTAATTGAAAGGGTAAAAGTGCAAAAGGAACTCCTGGGTTGAGGTAAAAAGAGTTTAACAATTGAAAAGATATAGTAATAATATAAGATGTAAGGAAAAGAGGGGGGAAAATAACAGAAAAAACCCAAGAAAGACAAGTGATGCAAATTAAAACAAGTCTAAGGCACAGTTGATATGTTTAGCCATGGCTGATGCTAACTATTCAAGAAAGTTATTATGACTCTTGCACAGTTCTTAATTACTTTTATTGAAATTTTACAAAGTAAATAATTTCAAAATACTGTCTGTGAACTTTAAGATCAACTGTACTAACAGGCATTTTGGCTTTGGCAATGGACAACTACAGCTATGGAATAGCTATCGCTCTTGTCAGCAAAGGAAGGCGTCTGTTAATCTATGAAAAAAATGTTTGATGGTGGGAACAAATTTTATCACTAGTGATGTTCAGTGATGTCCTCTTGTGGAACAAATCTAGTCAAAACTCAGGATCTAGCTGTGTGAGCCTCTCCTGTGGCAGAGGCAGAATGGCAGAAACAGTGTGTAGGTGTTTGCACTCTTGTTTTTCACACCCATGGTCATTAGCAAGGCTGTAAATTTTAACAGACTTTGGGTCATGCTGTTCATGGTGCATGACTTGTCTAAACACTGTGTAATACTTTGTTTTTAAGACAGTGATGATTTGATGGATGGGTAGATCCAATGGGTGGGGTAAGAGAAAAACAATGTTTTTTTTTCTTTTCAGAACTATCCAGAACTAGTAAAAGTCCAATTGGAAATGTTTTGTAAAAAATGACTTCAAGGGAAGTTTACCTAAAGCTCTGTCTATAGCAAGATCTGTCTGTCATAGATCTCGTAGACTAATTATGCTTACTCTGTACTTACAGCAAAAGATAAGAGTAATACCTGTCAGTGCTGTAAGAAGTACAAGTGTGACTTCAGTAGATGCCTGCCTATGCAGGATCCTGGCATGGGAGCAGGAAGTCATAGCTGAAGGAGGAAACTCTCAGTTCTCCTATCTCCTACCACCAAGCTCAAAACCCTCTTATGTTCCTGTCCCTGAACTTAGTTCAACTAAAAAGACTACTCTTGTATTTCTCAGTCACCTTTTCCACTCTAATCAGTGCTCCCTTACCTGCTACAGCTGCTTCACTTCTGTGGTAACCTGTTGTATGCTTTTCCTGGACCAGTATTCAGGTTTTGTGCACTGGTCCTGATCTTGTCTGGCTTGCCGCTAAGGGGGGAAAAAGCACACTACACTGAACAGCTGAGACCCTTGGCATCTTAGAGTGGGACTGGGAGTAAAATAGAACAGGTCCAAGGTTAAAACTTTATGAAATGCCTTACCAGCAATATTTACAGTTATTAAAATGAGCAAGCCTGAACTCTAATTATTGGCCATGAATGTTGTATTCCCTTTTCAGCACTTCAATGCTAGTGCACCATTACCAGAAAAATATACTGCTGGCATGATTTCTCAAAGAGCTCTGAGAAATTACCTTTATTGCTGTGATTTCTCCAGCTACATGGATTACTGTATTTCTATACATTCATAAATATCTACACTTGTACCTACTTGTATTACATAAACTACCCAGTACATTGCATTTAATATTTGCAGGTGAGTATTAGCCAGTTTATGCTCCCACTGAAAGCAAAATGTACTAATTGTCAGCCTTGACGCTATTTTTTTTTTTTCACATAAAAATATGAGGATGAATTTTGGCTTTTCCTGGGCACAGGAGTTTTATAAAGGCTTTCCTAAAGCTCATGTGGCACAGTGGGTATAGAACAGGGTTAATGGCTGAATTCACCCACAGAAGCCAAAATGAAGTCTCATAGATTGAATACGGCACACAGTGCCCATGGCAAGCTGCTCTGATGATCATCAAAAGTGTATATGGAGCCCAACACAACCCAAACACACAGACAATAATTGCTAAAGACTTTGCTACTCTTTTATCCCGAGAAAGTCTAAATCTATTTGCCATAGTGTTGGCAATGTCCACTCTGCTGGTGGTGTTGCATACGCTTTCTGTAGTTTTGTAGAAACCATTCCTCTGAGGTTCGGTCTTGACTTCCACCTGAAGTGGTGGAAGGTCTTGATTGACATTCAAGTTTAATGACTGATTGTCAAGCTTACGTAGGCTGAGCTTTGAAGCCTTTTTGGGGGGAGATAGGCTGTGTGCTCTCTTCTTCTCGTGTTTGTGTCTGGTAGCAGGTTTTACAAAAAATATGGTGTGTTCTCTTTTTTTCCCCTGGAAACTCATTTCACAATCCTCTTGACAAGGTGATAGGTTTTCATTTCTGAGGGATGTGCGTTTCCTGATGTTGAGGTAAATACTTAAGTTAAAATATGTGACAGTGATGAAAGGTGTAAAGAATTCAATAGTAGAGGCAATCATTAGGAAATACCAGTTGTAGAAGAATTCTGCATGACATTCTCCTTCAGGGAGGATGCTCTTTTGGGCAATATACTCCCAACTGAGAATGGCTGGACCATAGAGAAGAAAAGCAGCAATCCATACTGTGATCATCTTCAGTACTGCATTTCTGGTCATCCCTTGCTGAGCCCTGTAACTGACCTGAGAGAGAGAGAAGTTGTCATGTACATTAGTAGCATCTCAAACAGTTTCATGGCTACCTTGGAATATGGCCTTCTCTGTCACTTGTTAGGGTTGATAATACATTGTTTTGAGGATGAGGGTTATAGCAAGCTTACCAGTACCAGGGAAAAGCTATTTCTGAAATATCCATTCAAACAAACATTATCAAGGTGACTGGATATGTTCTGAAAATGTGTATGGGATCTTGGAAGCCAGAAAACCAAGGCTTTTTCAAAGCAAACAACCACTGCTATTCCTAGAATTGTCTGTCACCAGTTGCTCACATTCAGTTGCATTACCTGTGACCAGTTTACAGAATGTCTGAAAACATGGCCCTTCAAAATTCACTTATTTAGAATTTTTAAAATCATTTAGTTTAAAGTATATAAAAGGATCAGAATTCATAGAACACCCATGGAAGCTCTTTTCTTTCTGCTTTGTAGAGAGAAACTATTTTCTTCATGTGAAAATAACACCAAAAAAAAACTTAATGGATAACAGCTTTTACTTCTGCTTGATATCCTTAATTTCATTCTTTTATGAAGTACTTGCAGAATTCTTATCTGCAGTTAAGATGTATAAATGGAGTGGTGTTGTCCGCAATGTGCTTTACAGGAAGACTACCTAATTTCCCTTATTTAGAAAACAGACAATCTACGATGTAAAAGAAAGTATGTCAATAATACTGAGACAGTAAACAGTATCAGCAATAGAATTCAATAGAATCTTAAAATCAAGATTATCTGCTTCTCAATATTTGAATTCCCTGGTGTACTAGGCAATATTTATAGTGAATTGGAATGCAATCTTCACATCTCTACAGTGGCCACACAATGTTTTGGAATATTATGTCCTCCAACTTGAATTCTATATAGGATTCATGTTTACTGCCCCAGTCTGTGGATCTTGATCTCCAAAGCCAACACTGTTCGGGTGGAATACTCACACAGCTGAGGAATCCTGAATTTGTCTCAATCAGGTCTGATTTTGCAATCCTTTGACAAGGCTACTAGTGATTTCAGGGGCAGTCTTGTAGGAAGACTACCAGTTTCACTGAGATAGAGAATAATTTAGAACTTCATATTCCTGTTCGTATGTTCTTATACTGCCCTAACCCAACAGGCAGCTTCTGTACTCTCGCTTGGGGAGGGATTTTTATATGGAGGATTAATTTGAAGTATTTTTGAGTGGCTGATTTTTTTTCATTTGTTATGACCAGTTTCCCTTTCTGTTTCTGAAAGCATCCAGTCTATATATTTATACTATGTGTATAGTCATGAGTGTTTGGTTTATGAAAGCAAAATTCATGGCTAATTCAGAACCTAGAAAATAAAGGAATTGTGTTGACTCTTTAAGAATTTATCTGTTCATTTCTCCCTCTTGAAAAAGAAGTTAGTAAGAAGTTGCATATAAACTGTTAAAGCGATCTTGCAGCCTCTCTTTGTATGGTTTGCCAAAAAAGTATCATTGCCTTTTCATGTGATTGAGAATGAGTGATGAAGCTAAATTAATGTTTTAAGGAAATGTGGGGTGGAACAGGGACCTGAAGAATAACCAAGAAGTGTGTGTAGAGTGAAGCCTCTCAGTGGGTAAATGGTGTTATTTCAAGGCAGTATTGTCTTGGGGAAAATGAAGTTAACTTCATTTTGTCAAGTCTAGTCTCCTCAATAACTGACACTGCAGAAGTGAGAAGCAAACCTCTTTTCTGCCACTCACAGAAATATTTCCAGGACCAAGGGCATCTGCCTCGGTCCCTCCTCTCTCCTGGGGTGCTGGAGTGCAGTGCTGTGACCAGGTGCCCTAAGCAAGCC
>NW_010121371.1:29441-29731 GCF_000699245.1 Pterocles gutturalis
CCACCACAAGCTTACAAAAGCCCCTTCCGAGCCTCCACTCGCCCGTCAGCACGTAGGGGATGTAGAGGGGGATGCAGAAGCCGCCTGCGGACACAGCGGGGCGGTGACACGGGCAAGGGCCGCGGACCGCAGCCCCCCGGCGCCCCGCAACTCACCCACCAGCAGGTCGGCAATGGCCAGGTTGAGGAAGAAGAAGTTGCCCTGCGTGCGGAGGCTCCGGTCCACCACGAACGCCAGGATGACCAGCGCGTTGCCCAACACCGTGGTCAGCGCCAGCAGCCCCATGAGCG
>NW_010121372.1:0-509 GCF_000699245.1 Pterocles gutturalis
TCTGTCACCCCCATTAGCACCAGCATCCTCCCCATCAGCACCCCCCACCACCATCTGCACCATCAGCACCACCTCTGATCATCCATCACCACCACCAGCCATCCATCACCACCACCATCATCATCACCACCACCCGTCACCTCTGTTGGCATCACCACCACCAACGATCATCCATTACCACCACCAACAGCATCAGCGGACATCCATCAACACCACCATCGTCATCATCACCACCATCCATCACTACCACCAACAATTGTCCATCACCACCACCATCGGTCATCCACCACCATCACCATCAGTGATCATCCATCGGCACCACCAACACCAGCACCACCATCCCTATCTGCACCACCACCACCACCACCACCAGTGATCATCCACCACCACCACCAGTGACCATCCCCCACCAGTGATCATCCACCACCACCACCAGTGGCCATCCACCACCAGTGACCATCCACCACCAGTGACCATCCCCCACCACCACCAGTGCTCATCCAACACCA
>NW_010121372.1:663-910 GCF_000699245.1 Pterocles gutturalis
AGTGCCCACCCCCCCCCAGTGACCATCCACCACCAGTGATCATCCACCACCACCATCACCCCTATCGGCACCACCCCAGCAATCAATCATCCATCACCACCAAATATCACCACCACCAAGCCCTACCGCCAACCACCCCCCATCTCTCCAGCCCTCCTCCATCTCTCTGGCCACCCGGGGGTCCCAGCCCACCCAGCCCCTCCCAGCTCCCCTCTCCCGGGGAAGGGGAAGCCCCCCGCCCTCAGCC
>NW_010121372.1:1066-1437 GCF_000699245.1 Pterocles gutturalis
CGCGGCCGGGCATCCGACCAGCGCTCGGTGCCGGGGCCTGGCCGCGCTCTGCAGACCCCAGCCAGGAATCAAACGCTATTTGAATTCTGTAGTTTTAACCCCATGGGCTCTCTATTAATTATCCTTTTATTTTCCCTGTTATAATACAGATACCACCAAAATTAATAACATGAATTTTCCTCAAACAAGAATGGGTGTTTGGGGGTTGGGGTTTTTTTTTCTTTTTTTTTTTTTTTCTCTTAAAATTCCTCTTTTCCTTGGAAATATTTTTCCTAGTGTAAAAAACACCTGGGATTGGGGCTGTGGGGTTGGGACAAGGGGTTCTCCATGAATTTTACCTCCTCTGAGACAGATCTTCCCACTGCCACTAC
>NW_010121373.1:0-20787 GCF_000699245.1 Pterocles gutturalis
TTCTGTGATTCTGTGATTCTGTGATACTAACATTAAATGTGCAATTACTACTGGTTTTGGTTCCCAAGCAGCAGAGTTTGTTCATTAGCTAGTTAACTATTTTTCTTCATTGACACATTCCCCTTTTCCTTGTTTCACCTCAGCCATAAGGATCTGAGATGGTGACTTGTCTGTCTTGGGGTTGACTCCAAATTCCTTCTTTTGAATTGTAATCATGTTCTGGGGAAGGGCAGAGGAGGTGGGAAGGGAAGGGGGAGCAGCAAGGGAGGAGATCAAAGCTGCAGTATCACCAGTTTTAAACGTTAGTAACTCGTGTTAAGTTGTTACTAAGGTCCTGCACAATAGGATTTTCTCTTGACCCTTCTCTGTATGTCGTCGGTGGGAGGTGAACTGAAAGGAGGAACTGTGAGATTGTGAGCACTTTTAAATTTTCTTACAGAGAAAACCTGTGTTATCTGAGTTAAAGGAATCAGCCCCATTAGCTCAAGGACGATTACTTACAAGGTGCTTAAATGCTTTTACAGTGAGGAGATTCTGAAAGGTCTAAAATGAATTAATTATTAATGCATTCTAATAAGTGTCCATCCAAGAGAGACTATGCAGGGAATATTTGCATTGGTTTCAATAGATATTGGACTGGATTTTACATAAGCACTTAACAATAACAGATATAAAGACATTATTAAGATATCAAGTTTAAATTGAAAGGTCTATTAGCAGTATTAAAAAACAACCCAGAATTCTTATAGTGCTAGCTCAAGATCCTCCTGTCAAGGCTTCAGGAATATTGTGTCCATACAGCATGAGAAGACTCAGCAATCAGCAAAATTTATGGATTAATCTGATGAAGATAAAGATTTAAAATATAAAATATTAAGACTTTCAAAGAAGACGGAGTCTGTGCTTCTATGCTGTTATTTTTACCACTTGTGTCAAGGACAAGGAAAAACATTACAGTGAATCAATGCACACTGTATGTTACAAATACAGAGAACCTTTGTTTTACGAGGCCTTCTCATCTCTAGGAGAAAAGCATTAACATAGTAAACTGTATTTTAGCCAGGCTGATGCATTTGTTTATTGTTTCCAGATGGGAAAACCTGTGTAGGTGGATTCCTCACATAGGTAGTATCCGATTATTTCTCAAGTAGTAATTCATAGACTACTGGTGGTCCATGGAGTACTTCCAGGTGTCTTAAAGAGGACTTCTAGTAGCAAAGTACTGCTACTTTTCAAACAATTGTGTTGTAACATGGGAAAATATCTTGGGTTTTTTTTGTTATGAAGTATCTTGCAGTTACAAATACAGATTTTCCTCAAGAAGGCTCAAGGGGATATTATCTATGTGTATTCAAACTGATGGGAGAGTGTAAAGAAGATGGAGCCTCTTCTTGGTGGTGCCCAGTGGCAGGACCAAGAATGGGCAGAAACTGAAACACAGGTGGTGCTGTCTGAACATCAGGAAACACTTTTTCACTGTGAGGGTGTCCGAGCACTGGCACAGGCTGCCCAGAGACTGTGGAGTCTCCATCCTTAGAGATAGTCAACCAAACTGTACATGGCTCTGAGCAACCTGGTCTAGGTGACACTGCTCTGAGCAGCGGGGGTTGGACTAGCCAATCTACAGAGGTCCCTCCCAACCTCACCTGTTCTGTGGTATGTTCGTTTGGTATAGATGGAAGCCGTCCTATGCAAACAGCTGACTGCACTGATGATAGGAATGAGTTCAGCAATTTTAGACTAGTCTTGTTCGCAAGGTCAGAATGCCTGCAATAAGCAAGATGTTACCTAATAATTCATCTGCCCCAATAATTTAGACTCTTCTGGTGGTGAAAGATTGCTAATTTAGCTCTTTGGCACTACATTTATCAATAGGCAGAAAAGAAGTGTGATTTTCCTTATCTTTACTTGTGGGGTAATTGAGGCACAACAGGCGACATGAAAATGGAATTGACTGGTCCCTGGAGAGCCTACGGAGAATAATAAGTAAATAAGGCCAAATCTAAAATAGACATATTGATCAAAGTAACTCCATGCACTTACTTCTGTATTTTCTTCCTGTAATTTAATAGCATTGTCTTGCTTTCTCTAGAATTAACAATTTTTTTTTTTCTGTGCTGTAATGTTAAGCTGGATTGCTTCTGTATTACGTAGTTTTTGTACAAAGTTACAAAAATATCTACCTCCTTGGCAATGCATATGTGGACATGTATCTTCATGGTAATTTAAAGATTGCTTTTAGATTTTGTTACCATAGGGTAATATATGGAAATACACATTGCAGGCTACAATTTTTTTTTAAGACTTACCAAAAGCTATGCTTCTGAAAAGCACCTGAGTTAAGATCTTTGCTTAAAATTGGCTTCTTGGTGCAATTGTTCAGTTTTTGTCCCATCATTCGCCTAATTAAAGCATCATCCGTGTTTGGAAACAACTGTTTTGTGATTCCTGCAAAATAAAGAATTGATATATATATATATGAGGCCTCCAAATCAGGCAAACCACACATGTATGTTCTAAAATGCATTTACTGCATCTTTGAAATTTCCAGCTACGCCAGTTTCAGCCCTAGTTACTTTGCTGTCTTTACTCACTATTTCATAGATTTTGCACGTGCCAGCTCTTGCTTTTCTCTGTGCCTTCCATATTGCTGTGCCTGCTCTTGGCAAACTCAAAGGGAACTCCAGGGCCACAAGGGCTTCCTGTAGTGATTTCATTTGTGTTTGGTCATCCTCTCTTTGTTCTGTTCTTGATCAAAGAGTCCTATTCCTATCCTTGTCAATCCTCATGCCTCTGAACCTTGCAGGTTTTGTTCATTAATTTTCATTTGCAGGTGATGTCTCCTTCTCAAACATTCCCCTTCTGTTTTGCCTGGCTTTTTCTGAATGCAAATAACCTCGTGGGACCCAACATCAGGAATGCATCTCCTGCTCTGCTCTTCTCCATCATCTCTTCTTCCCTTGTTTCCCCCCCCCCCCTTTCCTTTCATTTTGAAGTCTTATAGTTTCCATCTTCTTTAAATAATCTGACCTACTAACTCATTTTCTACAGTTCTAGAACTCCCAGGATTCCTTCTTATTTTTCTTGTTCTCTTGTATAATGTTGACACTTTTCTATTTGAATTCAGGAGTGTTCTCATTCCCCTTAACAAACATAGACTTCTCTATAGGCTCCCTTTTTTCATTGAATTCTCTGCAGCATGCTGTATTCGATGTCCTGATTATCTTCTCTGCCTCTCTTTTCAGTTTTGCCTAGACCCTTCCCCAGAATCTACCTGTAGAAAAGTCATTAGAAGCTCTTAGAATCATAAAATAATTCAGGTTGGAAAAGACCCTTAAGATCATCAAGTCCAACTGTTCTCCTCATCCCATTAAATCTTTTAACATTTTGTCATAGGGCATTCTGAAATTGTCTCATCTTACCGTCTCTAAAAATATTTTCACCATCTTACACACCCTTTCCGTTTCTCTCTCTTGAGTTTGGGCCTTTTTCTCTAGTTAGGTTCTTAAGGAAAAGACGTTCCTGCAACTGTGAAACTGCTGGCCAACTTCAACAAACTGGACCAAGCTACAGGAACTAGAGCTAAGCTGGGGAGGGAACTGAGAGAACTGGGGAAGCCCAGGGGAATGGCAATGGGCGAGGGATTCTAGAACAGGAATTTGGGCTGTGTTGTTCAAGTATTAAGCTATAAGTGTAAATTCAAATAAAAATCAGGCTTCATGTGCTCATAAAATACTGTTTTCTTTAAAGCTGCTACTTCCATCTGAAATTATTCTCTTTCCTATGCATGAAACATTTTTTGCCTTGAGCCTCAGCATAAAACAAATTTTGTTTGCTTCTCTGATCACTATTGCTGTCTTCTATACTTATTGTCTCATTTTGCCTCCAGCACTATTTAAAATGTCAGAATTCATAGCATTCACCAACTTCAGAATACAGCAGACATTATTTTAAATTTGATCCAAGTGTGTCCTCTCTTCGCCTTCCCTTATCTGTTAATCATCATGCTCCAAGTTTGACTGTTGTAGATTAACCTTTCAAAGGCTAAGATAAAATATAATATCACGGTGCTGAGTAGCCACGTGAGTAAAAACCACAAAATTCACACAGTAGAAATATGACAACTTAGCATTTCACTGACATTATTTGTAACAGATGGGTTAAGTACGTAGCTGAAGCAGGAAATATAAAACATATTGCACATCACCTGAGCAGACCAGCTGTTAAACATGACAGCCCCTCCCTCAGAGAAAGCTCTCTGTCAAGCCAGTGCCACATTGAGTAATGTTAACAAGCCATCACCTATGATTTCCTGAACTTCATTCTGATTCATAGCTGGTTTCGCCACTTTATCCTTTGAAGAGGAGGACTTTGCACCTGTCAGGCTGTGTGTAGCCATGTATTCATGTGTATAAAGTGCTTGCATCAAGTCATTTATAAACTTCTGAGGTTTGCTCTTGTTACAAAGTGCAATCTGCCACTTTTCGATCTTGAACTGGAAAAGAAAATTGGTCATAGACATAATTAATGCAGTTCTCTAGAAATATTATGTAGCATTAACTCTGAAATATATTTTTTACAATTTTATTTTTTTTAAAACCACAACTTCAAAAGTAATCTCTGCAAACTGTGTGCTTCAGATCAATGCTAAATTTGCACACCACTCAACATTTGCAACTGTACACGCAGGTTGATTTTTTTCCAGAAGCATGTGTGGGGCAGACTAAAGATCCCTATTCATCCTAGCAAACACTTCACCAAGCAATCCTTATTACTCACTAGGGGAGACAGGACACGTTCAGACATATCTAAATCCTTCTGTTGCACTCCATGCAGGCTGGCTGTGGTCCAGTTCTGGCCTGGAATCTGTACAGCCTCGGGAGCATGGCACTATGCCCAAGCCAATATTCTTGCCTCCGAGCAGACGGAGGGTCCTGGGCTCTGAGAGTGACTTCTACACACAACACTTGTGCAACCCACGTATCTGAACTCTCCTCATGGGCAATTTTGAGCTACCTCTATTAAGTAAGGCTAAGTTGCTTAAAAAATTCATTCTTTTTACTTTGTTGGAGATGTTAGGTCAAGTGTTGTGTATTGCAATATGCAGTCAAAACATCATATTTTGATAATTTGTAATAGATTTCTTTGGTTTTGGGGACCCCTTGACAACACACAAGAATGACTTCCACCAACTGGCATGACTCAGTGCACAAGAATGTTTATGTAAATTGTGCATGAAGAAGCTGGAATTATTCTTTTTGTTGGGTTTTTACATTTTTCAGGTACAATCTCTGTGCCCGAGATTTCTCAATTATGTTCTGTTATAATTACAGAGAATAAGGGAACATCTCTATTCAGTATCTTCATATATATATGTATACATATATGCGCGTCCAGAGGAGGGCTGTGAAAATTATCAAAGGCCTGGAACACCTTCCCCATGAGAAGAGGCTGCAAGAGTTGGGGTTGTTCAGCTTGGAGAAGAGAAGACTCCGAGGAGACATGATTGCGGCCTTTCAGTACCTAAAGGGGGCTTATAAGAAAGATGGGGATAAACATTTTAACACGGCCTGTAGCAACAGGAGAAGGGGTAATGGTTTATAACTAAAAGAGCAGAGGTTTAGACTAGGGTGGTGAAACACTGGAACAGATTGCCTGGGGAGGTGGTAGATGCCCCATCCCTGGAAACATTCAAGGTCAGGTTGGATGGGGCTCTGGGCAACCTGATCTAGTGGAGGATGTCCCTGCTTACTGCAGGGGGGTTGGACTAGATGACCTCCATGGTCCCTTCCAACTCCAACTATTCTATGATTCTATGACTCTAAATACATGTATTTCTACTTAGCTGCTGGCCAGTGTCTGGAACAAGAGCAGAAACAGACCATTCTCCATTTACTTATTAACAGGTTAAACAGACTGCTGGTATTTTTCTTAGATTATCTCTGAAACACTACCATTCCCCTTCAGCATCCCAAACATTAGGCTGGAAGTTATCCCTGGATCTCAGTATTTTCTTCATGCATCCTCATTCTGCCCTTAGTCACAGATAGGCAAAGGCACTGAATCCAAAGTGAGTTTGGGCCAGCACACTGAATTAATTCTAGTGTTTCTCGTGGAAGGAGTCTCCTACACAAAAGGAGCTCATCAGTCACATCATCCACTGAATTATGATAAAATGATCTTTATTAATGCTTATTTGTTATATTTGTTACACTATAACAGTGAAGTTTGTACTGCATCAAGCTTTATATTTTTGTGCCTGAAATTGCCTTTTAACTCACCTGTTTTTCGGTTTGTTGATCCTCATCTTCCACATTCAAAGTTATTGGTGAGTTGGAGTTACTATGCATAGCTGCATATGTATCTGCTAACGAATTGTTAGATGCTTTCCAAACAGCATGTGAATGCAGACTGGATGTAGATGATGCCACTCCTCCTCTGAGCAGCGCTTCAGCCATCCCTACCAGTTCCTCAAAATGGGTGACTGCCTGTGGCAACACTGAAATCAAATGGAAAGTGATGGGTAAAAGTAATTGAAGCTTTCAGACTGTAATTATGTAAGGATGTATATTTTTGTAATTAGATTTCCATCGTATTGCAAAAGAGTCAAAGCAGTCAGCAAAGATGCTTTAACATAATTTTTTCCTATTCTCTCAAAGCTTTTCCTGCCATTTGGCCTGTTTTTAGAAAGGATGGATCACTTCCCCAAAAGGCTAAGAAGAACCATTACTTTAAGCGCATCATGGCACTAAGCTGGCTGTTTATCTCTTCTCTTTTTGCTATCTCAAAATCTCTACAAGCCTGTAAAACTAATGAACATGGGCTAAGTAATGTTATGTCTGGTTTTCGGTGTGTTTTTTTGTTTGTTTTTTTTTTTCCTTCAAATAAGTTACACAGACTGCACAGACTTTTTTTATCCTCTTTTTAATCTGTAGAGAATATCTTTTAAATAGCCCTTTCTCCAAGTAATATTTATTTTCAAATATAAACTTTTATTGACTCCATTAAGAAGAATCAATTCAGCAGAGTGAAAAGGATGCAAGGGATGAAGAATCAGCAAGACAGAGAATCATTAAATCACAGAAAATACTGTAGAAGTCTAATACAAGTGCTTAAGATGTAAGGCAAATGGACCTAAATGCGTAAAAAAAGTTGTCAGATGCTAATAAAATGTTTAAAAATAATATTCAGAAAGGTGGATATGCATGATTCAAACCAAGATGAATAACATGGAATGGAATCAGGTGGGCAATGGAACTGATAAGCACTTGCCAAATCATATGACAATAAAAAAAGAGATTAGAAGTACTAGGCTGTGTAGGGATGTATGATGTAGCTGGCAAGGGAAGGAACGAATACTCTTTAAATCTAATTCATTTGCTAATGGTTTGAAATTTTTGATTCAGTCTTGGCTGCCCCAGAGTAAGGGACAGGGACAAGTAAGAGGGGCTTCAGAGATGATCGTTAAGTGATGAAAGATTCATTTATAAAAGAACAAAACCTCTGGGAAAGGACTAAATTTGTTGCACCTGGAACTAACTCAGATTATCAGTAATGAGGAATTACCAAAGTAATTAGAAATGAAATAATTCCAGAATAAATAAAATTTAAATAGATCAAGAAAGACTGCTAATAAATAAGGTAATAGTTGGACAGGTCAGTCTGAGCTTAGCCAATGGTTATACACAGCGTACAGAAAGGTTCTCTTGGGAACAACTGACAGGATTTAGACAGATTTTTCCGTTTCTGACTCTATGATTGCATGGCTCCATGTGAGACAGTTCTGTCTAAGTGCTGCTGGAATTAAATGTTGCCATGTATCAAAGACTTTGATGCTAATGGTAGGCCTTGATTGTGACAGGTGCTTGAGCATCCATAATTCCCATCTAACTGGCCTCTTATAAATCAAGCTTTTCATGACCTTCAGGCTTTCCTCTTCATCAAAATATTTCCCCTGACCTTACCTTGAAGCATCACCAGGGACTGTCTTAGGCGGCAGTTTTCTCTCATGGTGTCTGTCAGCTTCCTCTTGAGGCTTTTTATTTTGGCACACAGCTCTACCTTGGATAGTTGAAATAAAGGCTCTTCATCATCACTGCTACTTTCACTGTACAGAAAGTTGCTTCCTGAATATTGTTCTCTCTGAAAAAAACCACCATGATATTTAGAGCAACTACAACATTAAAGCATTAAAAGCCAACATTAAAATATCTGGCTAAATCTGAATATTGTCTTTATACACACAATGTATACACAGACTCAGTGCATTTTAATAATAGCTGTTACTGAACATAGATATTACCATTCCTACTAAAATTCAAAATGAAATATCAAGGTAATACATGACAGTTACGTACTTCTTTCTCTGTTCTCCTTTCACTGATTTTCTAAAGTAATGTATTTTAAAACCATTAACTTCACTAAAACAGAAGTCTTATGCCCCCCTAAAGAAATACATTTCAGTTTGCTTTTGCTTCATACATTAAAATCGCTGAAGATGAGATGTTAACCTGTTTGTTAATTAAAGATGTTTCAAGTTGACTCAGGATGTTGTCAGGAGCAGATGTCTGCAATGGTTTCTTTCTTTTTATATGCTTCATCATCTTCCCCTGTAAACAAAAGCATAACAGTGCCTTTGCATTCGTATGGAGCCTTTCATTACAGTATCTCACTGTATACCACGAACTTTTATTCACTGTGCACTTGGCATTTTGGTTAGCATTTTTGAAAAATGTGTTTGTAACTTTTTGTTAAGATTTATGCTTTCTTTCCTTACATTTTGTCACAGCAGATCTCAGCACAATGCAAAGCTGAGAAAACTTGGTCCCTTCCCTTTCTTATGCAGTGGTCAGATTTCTGTCTTATGGGAGAAAATGTAATGGGGCTACAGAGCCTCCAAGTCTTGAAAAACACTTTTCTCCTTAAATAGCACAAAATGAAATCTATTGTCCTAAGTAATTACTCTGATAGGTTACTCTGCCTGTATTCCTACCTTTACTATACATATTTTGTGTATTATATTGTGAACAATCAACAGTTACAGTCTATCTAATTCCATTATGGGCCTACCAATATCAGGCACACAAAGACAGAAACTCACCTGTTTTTTATCCAGGTCACTGTCCTCACTTTCTGAGAATATCATTTCTATTCTCTTCCTCTTGCCTTTTCCAAGGACTTGTATTTTTGTAATTTCATCAGCTCGTAATATCTTTTGCATCATTTCCGCCAGCTCTTGGGGGTCATCTGAAGCGATGGGAAAAAAAAAGAACAAAGCACGGAAAATCAGGTAGGAATGCCTTCCACCTGGATTAAAATTCCATATCAGACAAATGCTCTGGAACTGCACTCACCACTCATGTACACAACTTTCACCAGGTGCTTTTCTGTCTTTCTTTCTCCCACAGGCCAGTTTACTAGCACGTGCTCATTTGGTTTCACAAGTCTTTCTAGTTCATTGTCATCGCTGGGAAGGTCCTGTATCCATGAAGTCTCTCCAATTTGCAGTGAATTATGATTTACAAAATCAAACAGTGTGAATTTTTTCATTGTTAAGTGGTTTTCTTGTCACACAGACACTGCCTGCAGGATGTCATAGGAAAAATAACTGTTACCATGTCAGGCCACAGGAATGGTACAAGAATACTTTAAAAAGCCCCAAACAATGCTCCTATTCCTCCATTTTGGTAATTACCTTGTATGAAAATATCCTGGATAAGGAAGTGAAAACTAGCCCAGCAGCATGTTGTATCTTCCCTGAAAGATGGGCGAGGGTCTGTTGTGTGTGTGTACATCAGACAGTTGCCTCCAAAACTGTGTACACTAAACAGCCTTCACTCACAGAGCCCGTGCTTCTGTATTACTACCATGCCTAATCTGTCTCCTGCCCAGGATCTCTATTACTGCTGCATTTGCTCCCACTAAAGTTTTCAGTCCAGCCTTGACTAAAAAATACAGGTGTGGCAATTTTCCCTAGAACGAGGGAAGGTACTGGCTCTACGTGGTGTTAAAGGGGACGGATGACTTCCAGGGCAGAATCAGCTCATGGGCAGCAAGATGTACAATTGCAGCCATGAAAAACCAACCCAGAACAACTGACTGGATGAGGTATGACACATTCTGGCAGTGGAAAACTTGATGTACAAAAAGAAATGACAGGCTGAGGACTGGAAGAAAGCTGGGCTGCTTCATCAGGAACAACAGCAACGAGGAGAACTCAGGCCCAAATACACAGCTAAAGCCCTTGCTTACATAAACCAATATTTTTAAAGCAAAGGACCATTTTTGGGCTTTGTAAAGCACTTAAGTCCACACTGTGAGAAGGGAACAAGTCATACTTTGTGCTTTATTTTTCTAATTAAGCTGATATGCCTTACATGAATGTGTGAAATGTAACATACATTATTAAACTCTACTGGAAATGTAGCCGGTTGATTTAAGTGCTTCCATTATACTCAGGTAAAATATTTTCTACTTTAAAATTATTAAATCAGATAAAGCCAATAAATACAAAATCTGATTTTGTCAAACCTTAGTCTTCTTTCCAACAAACATATAGTCTGGCCTGTCAGTTCACAGAGGTGAAGTCATTTTACAGAGCTGCAAACTCATGAATTCCCAGATATGACAGCGTGATCTGTGATTTACTTGGCCTCAATCAGCCGGAAGCAAATCTCGTGCCTCATGCAGAGGCTGTTAAAAAGGTAACTCAGAGCTAGGAAAGGAGAATTATGTGGAGCTATTATGTCAAAGTGACAAAATCTGGCTGCAGTGCTCTAAGAAGCAGTGTCAATCCTTTTGCAGAAGCCCAGCTCACCACTATTCACCATGCCTGTCTCCTTGAAGGAGCTGGCTTTTCACACAGGGGTGAACTTGTTCATTTGCAAAAGACAGCTGCGCTCTTGTCAACATGTTTACCGATACAACGAGGCAAGCGGCGTAAGAAATAGCCATTAAAAAGAGTATTAAATCATGCTTTTATGCAGAATGTGTCAAGGGTGATAGCAGTAGAATTGCTAAGTACCGCCCTGCCGAAGAAAGCAGACTGTGTTTACAGGCATTCACATTAATTTTCTTTAAAGAGTGTTAGAAAGACCTGGAAACATCCATCCCGTGTGAAGTCTGGAGAAGCAGCAGCCTGAATGCCTATGCCTAGCATGAATCACCGGAGCCCTCATTCTGCCACTGATCCATGCCGAGTGGCTCCTCATGCCACAGACAGGGATCATTCAAATGAGTGGTAAGATCCAAAATGAAACAGTGTGTTTGTCCAAACAACAATATACTAGACCTAAAACAGCTGGTGTACGCAATCACATTGGGTATCAGTATTTTTCCTTCTTTTTCAAACTGCTTTTGAGTATATACCACAAGCCAGCTTAACATTTCTTACCTGGCACAAAGATGTTAACTTCTACCTCAGATCAGCACAGCAACCCCTATCACCCACTTCTTTGATTCTCAGATGAAGTGTTTTGAGCTTTCCCTTCCTTGGCCCTTGGCAGTTGCAAGCTACTTCATTACCCTCCTAAAAACCCACATAAGGTCAACAGAATTGCAGCAAAGTTAGAGCTGCCAGTGTGCTAACACTAACAGATGCTTGACTGACTTCTGTATTTTTTTAATGTTTCCCTGTAGTCCTCTAACAGTCTGTATGTTGTCTCCCATTTTGTATTGAGACAAATATTGTCTGAGCCACGGGACATTCTGGTGGTCTGCACTGGTCCAGGGTTAGGAAGCCAGCCCAGGATTTCCAGGGATGCACAGAATACACAAGCTGTTCACAGCATGGAGGGTAAGTGACGATTCCCCACGGCACCGGGGCCATTCACATGCACACTGTGCCAACACTGTGCACAGCAGTAGCCAGTCCAACAGCTTTTGGAAGATACCAGCCTTGCGTACGTGTCCTACAGCTTAATGAAGTCAACGGACATGTGGAATTCTGAATGTTTGGAGACCACGAAAGCAGACTGGTGCCACTGGTAGACACCGGGAAGGCCATGGCCAGCAAAATACCTCACCCAGTCTTTACACCAGACAAGCACCTGGATCCACAAAAATACATCCTGCCATGAAAAGCTAGGGACAATTTTCACCGTGGTCATGGCAGGACTCGGAGCTCAGCAATTTGTCTACATTACCTGTAAAGCTCTCTTGAGCTGTGCAGATTTCTGCCTGTGGTGGGAGGGTGTACTAGTAAAGAGCTAAACTGATTTCACCAAGAGTCTTAACAGCTGCCAAGTTAAAATATAAGCTACATAGGATGCTGAGGGAAATAAGGAATGGATTTCACAAATAGTCATGGGAGGAGGGATGGGGTCAACCCACTCCTTTAGCTCCCAGCAGGAGCTCAAAAGCATCCGAAAGCCTCCTGGAAGCTTTCCGAGGCTTGTGCTCAGTCCTGTTGCTCTGGCTGAAGGGACCAAGGCAGGAAAGCCGTTGTGGGGAAGCACTGGCAATGGGGCAGGTTGCCTGTCCTCTGCTGGGCATCAACCCCACTGCTTGCATTATACGTAAAATAGTGGAACTATTACATTGCCAAATAAAAGGAACAGAGTACAATAGTTGATTGTTAGTATTTTCCTGTTATGGAGCTATGGCTTCAGCTCCCCCAACAGTCATTAATCAAACTGTGTCTTTTCACAGAATTCATCGTGACAATCCATGGGCCCTGGGGGTAATACCCAACTGTTTGCTGGCATCATCTCTAACCAGTGATTCAAAGGGATGGAAAGGTAGAACAAAATGTCTTTAATGAAGAGAAGGAACAGTAAAATACTTCACTTATTGGAAGAGAAGTCCTGCAGTGTTTTCTTACCCTGTTTTCCCACTAGAGTCAATGTGAACCTTATCTGAGTCAAGACTGCTGCAGATGTCTCCCTCTAAAATATTTTATTTGCCAAAACAGATCAAAGGCAAAATATAGTCTATCATCAGGAAAAAACAAATATCTTGGGGAGTGAGATTAATCTTATCAAACTTTTACTGCCTTAAAAGTGAGAGGTTGTCTAGCCACGTTTGGCTCAGTCACCACAGAGGCAGGGGTGATTCATCTCACCCAAGACACATATTTAAAAAACAGCAGATGACTTACTGTCTGGGAGAGCCTGTTTCTCTCCACTGACTATTCAATGACTATACAGGGGTAGGTATGCCTCCTTATAGAAGCTGGCTTGGTCCAACTCATCCTGTATTAGCTTTTTCTACTTTTTAATAGATTTGGAATAGTAGGATAGATTCCAGTAGACCTTCTGCTACAGGGAGCCAAAAGGATGGAGTACAAAGTCTGTTAAAGTGTATCTGGTTCTCTATTTTAAACTCTTTCTAACACAGTTCTGCAAGTCATCAAGTAAGATTTCTGACACTGAGTGCTCTGTTCAGTGGGTTAATTGGAAGATACATAATCATTTATAAACATTACCCTGTGCAGCTACTAACCACAGAGACAGAATTATATGACCTTTGAAAGCCACTTATGTTTTGCAAGTTACTTAATTCTGCTATATTCTCCATTTGAAAACACTAGCTACTTATTTGAGAAGTACTGAAATGCAAATTTATGATTTCTCACTATTCTAAGACACAAATCTGTCTTTACTTTTCCTAAAAGTGGGTAATTTGTAGAAGAGGGGGGAAAAAAAAAAGGAAGGAGCCATTTACTTTTAAAGCTCTGCAGAGGAAACATTAATTGCATTCTTAATTTTTACAAACATGTTAACACCACATTCTGCACAGATGCTACGAATTTGCACACAGAGTTTTGTTACTAAGCAACCCAAAAAGCCAGAAGAAAAAAAAAACCACAGAAGTAATTTATTTAAAGACATATCTTGCCCTTTGACTGACATAGTCTGTTCCATTCAGCCAGAGAGTTGGCAGATACCATGCTGAGATCATTATTTCTTTTCCCTTTCCGTAAACACAGTGTAAAGTATTACAAATTTACAACATGAGATTGTAGGCCCACTCAATGGGTCTGATTCTGCTGCAGCTTAAAATAGGGCTTGGCCACTCATTTCGGCAAAACAAGAAACCATACCATAAGCGTGCAACAGAGAGCCACAATAAAGTACTAACATTTTATATTGTCTAGCCTCTAAGTTCAGCCTTCAGTAATCCCAGTTTTCCTTGGAAAAAAACCCACCTTTACTGAGCTAGAAGTTATCTCACTCAAACTATTTATTTCCAATTCAGCATAATGAGTGGTAGTCACAGATTTGGTTTGTGTTACTTTGACTACAGCATTTGACACTGAACTTGTCAGGACATTAAATAGAATGGTGGTGTAAAACTCTTGGGCTACACTGAAGTCTGAAAATTCCCAGTTCTGTGTAATAAATTTATAATGGAAAACATGACCATATTTAAATATGTTACATGCCCTGTTGTGGGTTCTAATCTTACTCCCCTGAAACCAACATAAGATTTACTAATGATTTCACTGGAATTAAGGCACTGTCAGAAGAATGCAGAAATGTTGTTACTGCTCAAAAGATTTACAGTGTGATCTTTTAGTCATTTTATGGGAAAATATGACTTAAAAGCACAAATCTGGTGCTCTCGGCTGAGAAACACAGAGTACAGATTTTCCACAATCATCAGTATCGCTGTGTTCTAAATTCATCTGGAAAACTGGAGCAGCATCTATCAAAACATTACTGCAATTTTCAAGACTACAAATGCACAGAAATGATCCCACTGATCTTCCATGGGAAGGATAAAGCACCATGATTTTTATTGTCCAATAGGATACACATACAGTTATTTATCTGTATCTCAATCCCACACTCAGTGGAAGATCCACATAAAGACAACAAGATGCCAAATAACAAGATGCAGGAAGTTATCTTAATTCTACATCATAGATTAGTATCTTTATTAAATAGCTATTATTTCACAGCTGACAGATGGAAAGCTAATACCCATTTGCATTGTTCGCAAATGCCATGCACAACAAAATGTATTAATATACAGACCAACAAAAATAATTTTATTTATTGAACTGGATGAGATACCTAAGCTACAGGAATTTGAATACTCACGTGAAAGCTCTTTCCATGCAAGTTAATATATCCAAACTCTCAGAAGCAGTAAGTATCCTGGGAGAAGAAACAAGTTGGCATGGCCGTCTAGAGTCTAACACTTGGCCACACTCATTCTGATCTGCCTTGAGTAACCCAACGCAACACATCTTAGCAGCTCCCAAATAATGAAGGTTAAAGATCACTGATGTATTAACTTATTTTGTCTATGAGAAGCCGGAATCATTAGGGAAAGTTTGACCACATGTAAATTTGTGCTGAGGTGAAAAAACTGTGCACTTGCTCTATGTAACAGCCAAGCACTTAAATACCCTTTTCCTAGAAGGATGAAAAAATATCAGACATACTTTCCACATGCAACTAATGCAGTTTCAAATTGGACTTGTTAAAACAAACTCACTGATAACCTGGTAGGAGAGTGTATAAGAGGAGGCATCTTACTCTTTTTGTAATGTGTCAGAAGCTATCTTATATCTTTCAATAAGCAGTGCTGCCCCAAAGCATTACTATCAGTGACATTCTTCCTGTAACTCTAAGAGCATAGAAGTGAAATAGCAGCTAGGAAATTCCAGGCTTGAGTTCTAGTCAGTATTTAATAATCTAGTGGCATCTTAACTATCTCTACTCATATGTCTTTATTGGCTGTCATAGGTGAGTGATGATAGAAGTCATGCCTGGTTAATACTCAAAAGTGCCTGCTCTTTTACTCCAAAGCTCTTCCTCAATTGCTCTGTTTTTGCAGCATGTTGGTAGGAGGGAATGAACTTGATGGTCTCCAGTTTAAAAAAAAAAAAAATAGAAAAAATCTGCATTCCTATTAAAGGTCATGAGCTAGAACAAGAGACATACACATTGTCCTCTTACTCCAGTGAATATTACTGCAACTAAAGGTAGATCTGCATGCACTTAGGAGAAAGGCATCTTCCCTGCAAGAATAACAGTCTCAAACCTTATTAGAGGTATCTTTTTTCCCTCCTGTAAAATTAAACGTCTCTTTACTGTATGCAGTTCAACCTAACTTTAAAATTAATATAAGAGACTACAAGACCAGAATTGTGTATTGGTCTGAAACAATCCTTAAGCAACTTCCAATTATATACATAAAATACTAATGAAGTGCAATTCCCTCTGGGATGCAAGGCTACATTCAGATTGACAACTGCTACATTAAACACTGCCAAAAATGAATACAGAGCAAATTTGAACCAAGGACAAAGGGGCATATCACTGCTTTAATAAAAAAAAAAAAAAGCCATGGGAGCTTTAGCAGTATATTTCCATCTAGGCTCAGGATCAGCCTCTCTGTCTGCAAAATCAATTTATGCCCACAAAATTACTGCCAGCATGTTTCCAGCAACACTGTAAGCCATGAGTGCACAACTGCATGGCTCATACTCCATTCGATTTACATTCAGTCTAATAAACAGAGAGAATCAAAACATGCAAGTTGGGTGAGTTGATGACCTTGCAAAATAGGGGCAATTATTTCTACGTATATAAAGCAGGCAGGAGTTTGGTTTTACATGGTCACCTAAGACACCTTAGATGATGGTAAAATGTTCCAGTCATGGAAGGGTCCAGGAAGGGTCCAGTCTACAGCACTGGAATCACGCAGTTTAGTCTTGGGTAAATCAAACAACCTTTACAGTTTAGCTTCTCTTTTCAAAGGATCTGAAATAATAATAATGCATATTTACCTAATTTCAAGGATATTGTGAGAATTAACTCATGCTACCGTGCCTTCCAAACATACAAAGCACTGTATGGAGCAAGCAACAAGTTTCGCAGAACAAAGATTTGCAATAACCTTGCTGAGTTTAGAACACATAATTTCACATAACAGATTTTTTTGGAAATGTGATGCCTACATCAATCTGGAAAGCGTTATTCTTTCAGCTGAAGACTGTATTTTATAAGGTTTAATCACCTACCAGAAACTCCCACAACATCTTCTCATACATCATGCTTAAACTGCTAGAAAGCACACTGAAGACAGCACGTAACCCATGAAGTAGAATATCTAGAGGGAAAGTCAATTTCTTTTTAGAATCAAGGTGATAATGCTCAGATAATATGATATTTTCTGTACGTACTTTGCTTGCTTCTTTGATTTTTACTGTATTTACTTTGGTTCCTCTTTGATTAGAAAAAAAACAAATATTTTGTGAAGAAGTATTAGATGATTAGAGAACCCTTCTAACCAGTTAAGTAGTCCTTTAAGCAGAATATTTTCCTTAATTATAATTAATTAGTAGAAACACAGTCATTAACGCATACCTACACACTGGAGAAAGAAAATGAATTTACCCTTTCACTTCCTCAGCAACTCTTCTGAAATTATATCACGTATCATCTCCTGTTCTCATGTCCACATCACCAGATCTAGCACGTGACCTTCTCCTTTCAGCTTACTGATACAGGGAGTCTTGTAATGGCAAAATGAGGCCCACGAGGCCTGACTCTGTTGGAGCAGAGAGGTGCCTTCGCAGAGTTGTGGGGTGCGCTTGAATCCCATGGCTCCCATTGGGGGAGTCAGCAGATCTCTGCAGATGCAGTTTCTCCACTCAAAATACCATCATGTTCTCTTTTTGCATTTTTTTTCCTCCTTTCAGCCTAACCCATGGTACTCAGCTAGAATTTCTAGTTTCTTTTAAAAAGAGTTGCTGAACCTCACGTAAATTATAAAGGAATATGCACTGGTCCACAGACTGCACTGCAATTCTGCACACAGGGCAGGAGTAAGGGCAGAGAGTAAGTATCTCTGCCTTCAGCCTTGCTGGGACAGACTGCTAAATCAGACCAGATTATCACGAGAGACTGGCTGAAACAATGTTTTAGGTCAATGCTGCCTTGTCTCCCTGCAGGAAGGCTGCTGCTGCTACAACACAGTCCCTGCTCAACTCTTCCATTAAACTGCAGAAGTTTGACATAATTTCTGTGCTGTTCCCCTCCCTCACGCAACTTGGGACAAGTGAACAGCTGCATTCAAGAGTGACTGTAACCAGAGAAACAGCTTCCCCTCCTGTCCTGTCCCTTTCCACCGCAAGCGTTTGCCGGTCGCCTCTTCTCTGTGGAGTCTCTGAAGCAGAGCTTTCCTTTTCTATCCCTCTGCCCAGTACCTATCAACGCTACCTATCAACGCTTCCCCCAGCATTGCTCAAGTAAAAGCCTGCTTCCAAGCCTCTTGCCGAAAATTTCAGCTATGCGTGTGACTTTGACACTGCTCTGTGTCCCTGCAATCCCCACCAAAACGAGCATCTGCAGGACGCTACCTCCCATCTTGTGTCTCCACAAAAGTGCGGCCACATCACGCGTACCCTGAAATGGCAGCAGTACCTCTTATTTATTGCAGTGTCGATGACTGCCACCTTAGATTATAAAACCCTTTTGGACTAAATTCCTCCTCTCAGCAACTTAGATCTGTTTTATGACCTCCCTTGCCATTCCATGCACTCTTGTCACAGTTAGTCTTGAGCCTTCATTACCTTCTTTTCCTTCCTCTTCTCTGAAACAGCTTCACCTCCAGGATTCTCCTTCTGAGGGCAGATCTCAGCTGAGAGGTTTTATTTTAACCTTCTCTCTTCATTCCTTTTCTCTTCTCTGTTTATCATCCTTAAGATTTATGAAAAGTTCCCTGAAAAACATTCTGTAAAGAAGCTTATATTAAAATGTTACATGTATAAGATTTCTTTTAATTTCTCTTCATTATTATTTAGGGAAAAAAATCTACCCATATATAGTTGGCTTAATTTTAATGTGAAATAACTTCAGCAACTTTAACTTTATTCACCATGGCAGTAATATTTTAAGCACACTACCAAACCCCACAGTATTTAACAGTAAAGGATATAAAGAAGGGCATAGCAGCAGTTTGGTATACATGTGAGACAGTTGACTCAGAAGCCTGGAGCAGTAGCTCTCTGAAAAATCATGCATGTCAGCATTTCTTGTACTCAACAGTATTCTCTTTCGCATTTAAAAAAAAATTAAGCAGTTGTCATGAAATTTATTATATCCTTTTGGCAAAATATTATCCTCAAGGCACCAATGAACTCTAAATCTTAGAAGGGAAAAGCTATAAACCTTAAACTAACAAGCTAACGCTAGAGATTTGTCTGTCAAATGTTTTCTATGCACCGTTACCCGAGAACAATGCGACAAGAACTGTTCCCTCTCAGTTCTCTGCAGTTTACCATGCAGTCACTGCTGTGCTACATTTCCTCTACCATCCCATTCTGAAACACTAAATCAGTGCAGAGTGAAAGATATCGAAAAGTTTCCTCCTCCTGCAATATACTGCAGCAAAGCAGCGCGTTGCCGGGGGGATCACACTGATTTGCTTCATGTTAGAGTGAGGTAACATGAACTGTTTGAATACTCTCCAGGTAATCTGCATTAAAACCATTTTACTGCAGTGTACTGCGGTATTAGGAAAGATTTCAATATTGCACCACGTGATGCGACACGACCTTATAGCGTTTGTCAGTTCCTGGGCAGTGAGGGAAAGCTTTAAATCAAAGGCTGCAATGTAGCAACTTTCCATTTTCCAGAGTACCATGACAGACTATTTTGGCTCCCTATGTTGGCACATAGTATGAAAGGATACAAAATTCCCAGAATAAAATATTACAGAACTAAAAGCCAACATATATTATTTAGCTGCCCAAGAGAATCAAGAGAATCTTGCAGTACAAATAGATTTCCCTAACATTAACGGTGAAGTGTTACAGTATTATTAGCTCAGTGATACACAAATATTAGTATTCTAGAGATCATTTTTCCTGTCCTTATTTAAGCTACCACAGATATGTTTCCTTCTCTGTCCTTCCAGCTTGCGTACTTTGTAGTTCAATTTAAATTTGCACATATGCTTTTCTATATAGTTTTATGGCAGCCATCTAAAGCAGTAATGTTTAAATGCTATTCCAATGTTTACACAGAGATTTTCATTATTTCTATAAAGTTTCAGAAATGTTCCTCAGATTTATATGCTCACATCAAAGATGCATGAAAAAGAGCATGAATTTCATCTGGAATCCATCTAACTTTTTGCCCAGTAACACAGGCAAGCATAATATTGCGAAACCGTACCTGGATGTATTTTCAGCATGTGATTTTTTGTGTAGTAGTATGAGGGAGCTTAGAACTGCATTTTCAAAGACCTTTGAAGCAGTCTTTGAAAGTACGGAGTGTCATCATCACAGTAACAGCTACAGAGCCAGCAACAGCGACGGAGATGAACTCTTGTTATCATCTGCACTAGCAATTTGCACATGCCAGGATTTTCACGCTGATCCATCAGCTCCGGCAAGGCGGCAAAGGCAAGGCACAGGAGATGACATCGCTGCAGCATCTTGCAGCTCCCTGCAGTCAGGGGGCACACACGCGGTGCTGCTCCGGAGCAGCTGTCGCCGCAGCCAGCCCCTGCACCAGCCAACTTCTCCGCGGCTGTCGGGCAGGAAACGTTCTGGCGAGCGTGGAAATCACACGGTGCCCGGCCCCTGAGCACCACGGACACGAGGACCACGGACACGAGGACCAGGCACGGTGCGTGCTTTACTGCACAGCCCCGAGGAAAGCTGCCGCCTCAAAAAAAAAATCAATCCCAGCACCAGCACCACAGGCCGGCCGGGCGCGAGGTCCCCGAGCCCCTCACCGGGGGGTATCTCATGGACGTTTCCCAATCCCTGCCCCCTGCGGCAGCTTTCGCACAGAACCGGCCGCGATCAGCGCCCCGGCTGCG
>NW_010121374.1:0-1498 GCF_000699245.1 Pterocles gutturalis
CTCCTTTGGAAACGATCGATCTTGAATGTTTCACTCAAAGCACCTTTTCATCTCCCCGCGGTGTTTCCCCACCGAAGCGGGGTTGAAGCCTCAGGGATGGGGCCGGGGGAGCTGCCGGTGCCCGGAGTAGAGGGACCCCCGGGTCGCTCGTGTCCCCTCCACGTGTGGGACGGGGTGACCCACGGGCATGGCCCTGAGCCCTTAAACCGGATCGAAATCTGCCTGCGCAGCCCTGGCCCTGGGGAGGGAGTGGGTCCGACCCGCGGGGGTATTTAAACCCTCTCGATAAGGTTAAACTGATTAAAACAAATCCAGGCGTGGTGTATTTGCGCTGGCATCTCAGGAAAGGGCATTTTCTTTACTTAGGGAAGCGGTTTTAGAGCAGAGCTGGAGCAGAGCCCCGGGTCTGGTTTGCCCTGCAGCCCCAGGAGGGGAAAACAGAAGAGCATCCAAATAATGAAATGGATAAATGGGTACAGAGAGAGACTGTCCTGGAGGGGAGAGCAGGAGAGAGAACAGGAGAGTGAGGAAGAAAGAACAGACAGAACGACGTACAGAACTACATGCTGTAGGAGAGAAAGAAAGGGAAAAAAAAGGAGAGAAAAGAAAAGAAAGAACGAGAACTAGAAAGAAAGAGAACATGAAAAAAGAGAAAAAAAGAAAAGAGAGAAAAAAGAGATAAATTAAGACAGAATATGAAAAAAAGAGAAACAAAGAAAGGAAAGAGAGAAAGAGAGAAATTAAGACAGAGGAATTAAGAGAAAGAGTAGGAAAGAGAAAGGGTGAAGAAAGAAACAGAGAAACAGGGAAACAGAGAGACAAAAAAGGGAAACAAAAAATAAGAAAGAAATAAAGAGAAGGAGAAAAATAGAAAAGGGAAAAGCTGTAAAGAAAGAAAGCAAAAGAAAAAGAGAGATAAAAAGAGAAAAAAGGGAGAAAGAAAGAGACAGAAAAAATAGAGAAAAAGAGAGATAAAGAAAGAGAGAAAGAAAAAAGAGAGAAGGAAAGAGAAAAACAGAGAGAAAGAGAAAGAGGAAAAGAGAGAAAGAAATAAAAGACTGAAAGAAGAAAGAAAGAAAGAAAGAAAGAAAGAAAGGAGAAAAAGAGAAACGAAGAAAAAGATAAAAAGAAAAATATAAAAAGAACAAAAGAAAAGAGAAAGGAAAAAGGGAAAAAACAAAAAGAGAGAAAGGCAGAAAAGCAGAGAATGAGAGAGAAAAAGAATGAAAGGAAAAAAAAACAAAACCCAAACCCCCACCAAGCAAGGAAACAAGTACGAAAAGAGAAACTGATTTCCTGCAAAACCAGTAATAGGACATTGTTAATATAAATTTTTCCTGGAAAACAGGGTTGAGCCGGGAGGGAAACGCTCCCGTGGGCAGAGCAGCCCGACAGCGACAGCGGGAGCTCCCCGGCCCGGCCCGGCCCGGCCCGACGCGGTACCTGCCCCGGTACCTCCCCGGGACGTGCCCCGGTACCTGCCGCCCTGTACCCGCCG
>NW_010121375.1:0-435 GCF_000699245.1 Pterocles gutturalis
ATTCTTCAGAGATAGCTCTTCACGCTCTATCCACTTCTTGTTGTAGAGGGCAACTCCACCACCCCTCCTCCCACGCCTGTCTCTTCTGGGCAACCTGTAGCCATCAATAGCCACACTCCATTCATGGGATTCATCCGACCAAGTTTCAGTGATGGCAACCAGGTCATAGTTTTCCAGCACCACAGTGGCTTCCAGCTCCTCCCCTTTGCTGCCCCAGCCACACTAGGCACTTCAGCTGGGCTGCGAGCTGTGTTGCCTTTTCTGAAGAACACCTCTTTGTTCCTCTGAGGTATTTCCCCATTGTTTCCTTGTTGGCTAGTGCCACCTCAGCATCACCCCAGTTCAAGCATACTGCAGTGTGCTCAGTACTTTCCTGGGCAACAGGCTGACAGCCTTCACTAGCACTCCATCCCTCTAACCTTGGCTTGTCCTCCC
>NW_010121376.1:0-1152 GCF_000699245.1 Pterocles gutturalis
TTCTGAAAAGAAACTGAACTTTTCAAAACCTAAAAAACCTAAAACCTGTGATGCCAGAAACACGTATTCCTAAAGTCATAGGACACACAGTCTGATGCGTGAGAAGTACAGTATTTTCTAGAAAAAACAAGCATATAAATGAATTTGTATCTTCCACTCTCAGAAGACAGCTATAAAATCTATGGTTGACTAGACAGGAAGAATCACCTGCCTTGGCCAGCTGGCAGCATTCCTTCTAATGCAGCCCAGGGTACCATTAGCCACCTTTTTGGCGTTAAGGATGAGGGTTGTTAATACCAGAATTAACTGTTGGATTGTTAGATTTGACACTTCAGCAATCTGTTGGGAAACTTTGTGGTTCTGTGTTTTGGCTTACTTCATGCATTTCTGAAAAAAACAAAAATATAGGGAAGAAATATGATAATATACCAGATAGATACAGCTATTTGCATTTGACTAGCTTAATGTTAAGTAGTTTTGGGCAGCATTTCAAAATTCTTACTCCTTTACCAGTACTGTTGATAAAATACAGACCACATTACTTGCCAGAATGACAGTGTTCCTTCTTTCATTCTTGTGGTTTCCTGATTTTTTTTTTTCTTTCATTCTTGTGATTTCCTGATTTTTTTTTCACTTTGTTGCTTTTTTTCTTTTGTTCTCTGAAGCTCATAATTTTGGTGAATGATCATTATTCTGCTCCTTTTTCTTGCAGTAGTGAGTTCTAGCAGTTCTTTAGTGAAGTACTTTATAAGGAGCCTGGCTGTTTGCGGTCAAGGATTGTCTCTTTTATTAGCGTTCAAAAGATGGACCTGGCAGGGTGCAGTATGTTTGTACAAGATTCCAGCTGTTATAAAGGTTCTCTCATGTTCTTCAGTCATTTGAATCTTGTTGTAGATCTGACCTAAAACTGATGATCAGCCTTTGGGTGTAGGCTGCAAGAAAATACGTAGTATTAGAGGTAGAATATAAGTAGCTTGAAAAAGGTGTTTCATGAATACAATCTCACTAGCATTCACTGACTGAATGACCATTATGAAGAACTTGAACACGTGCAGAAGATGTAGGCTTTCTGGAAGGTCGAATTAGTCCTCTAATCCTTTATTCTTCACACTTCTGTAACGGTGGTGTTGTCAAAATCAGTGTAAGATTTTG
>NW_010121377.1:0-470 GCF_000699245.1 Pterocles gutturalis
CCTCTCAATGAGCCCTGCCAGCTTACAAGAGAGAATCCTTACCCCCCTATGAGAGAGCTGAACTCCATCTGTCTTTAGCAGGCCTGATACCACATAAGCCTCCCTATGATCAAAAAAACCAAAATTCCTCTGCTGGCACCAGCCTCTGAGCCAGGTGTTGATCAGGTGTGTTCTCCTGATCCTCAGTATTCATCCCTGCCACTACGGGGATTGAGGAGAACACTACCTGTGCTCCTGATCCTCCAATCAATCACCTCAGTTCCCTTTAAATTGCTTTTGTACTTCTCTCCACAACCTCATCGCTTCCAACCTGCATTGACCAGCAATGGGTGGTGATCAGAGGGCTGTATCAGACCAGGGAGCTTCCTGGTGACATCTCTAACCGAGGCCCCAGGGAGGCAGCAGACTTCCCTATGTAAAGGAATATCCATATCTATTGCATAAAGGCAATTGGAAGGGTGAGGAAGGTT
>NW_010121378.1:0-1302 GCF_000699245.1 Pterocles gutturalis
GGCGGGATGGGGATCGTGCCCCACGGCATCCCCTCGGGTATCCCCCCCTCTCGGGGCAACCCCCCCAGTCATATCATGTGACTTCACCCCCCCAGGTCCCACCAACCACCCTGGGTTAAAACCTGACTGAGAAAATGTGGGGAAAAATAAAAAAAGAAATCATAATTTTCCACATTTTAAAAATAATTTTCCACTTTTTAAATAATTTTCCACATTTTTTTATAATTTTCCACTTTTTTATGATTTTACACTTTTAAAAAAATAATTTTCCACATTTTAAAAATAATTTTCCCCAAAAAAAAGATGGGAAAAGACCCAGAATGGCGATTATTAATCCTAAAGCAGAATGAGGGACCATGGTTTCCCATACCTCTGTGGGATTCCAGGCCCAATATCGGGGTTCAGCCCCTTCCTCACCGGTTTTCCCAGGTGGGAGCAGCCCAGCAGCCTTCCCAGGGCACAGGGAAGGTTTGCCATCCTTGTAGGAAGCTGTATTATATATTTTTAGGGATTTTTCTTTTATGTTCCCACAAGCCATCGATAGTCGGGGAGGAGCCCCATGCACAGGAGCTGGTTTCACATGTGCCACTGGGGCTGGACCAGTTTTTTTGCTGCCTCTGGCTTCACACCGCAAGAGGTGACATTTACACCAAGCATGTGTCGAGGAATGTCACCAGCTTGAGGAGACATACCCCCGTCCCAGCAACATGGAAAAGGCATCACCAGTCGGGGTTGGGATGGGGACATGCACCAAGGTCAGGGATGGGGCACAACAACCTGGTTCCAGCTGTGAGTCCAGCTGTTCCTTGCATGTCTGAGGGAAACTGAGGCACGGGGCAATCGCCATCAAGTTGTCCCAGTTAACCCCAAGGATGGACCCATTTCATCCCGCAGTGGCTACCGACACCCCCCCACCCTGGGTAGCAATCCCCCTTGGGGCCTGGGATTGTCCCCAGCACCCTGCAGGTGCCACCACATCCCAGCCTGGCCACATCCTGCCCCACCGGCAGCTCCATGGGATGTGGGGGGTGACGGTCCCCTCACCCAGCTGATGGCCATCCTCATTTGGGAACCTGGGGATGGGGGACACTACCCTCCATGGGTGCCTATTCAAAAGCAGGGATTATTTGGGCCAAAATAATGCAAAAAGGGTTTTTTTGGGGGGATGGGGGGAGGAATAAAACCCTTATCCCACTACATCCCCAGCAATTAAAACCCCCCATCATTTCCTCTACTGTATCTGGAGGGTTTGGGGTGCTTGTAGTCCCCTTCTCCATCTTTCTCCTCCTCCCAAAGTCAAAT
>NW_010121378.1:1945-2268 GCF_000699245.1 Pterocles gutturalis
AAGGGAGTGCAGCCGGGCCCCGTGGCATGTCCCCAGCCCTCCCTGCCACACCAAACACCAGGGGCCGGTCATCTAAGTTTACTTGCAGGCGGTCGAGTGACATAACCAAGTTGGTGGCCACAGGATGGTGGTGGGATGGCGTCACCTTCTGCTTTTAGAGCAGACAGCCCCCCCCTTCAAGTGGGACCAGGTGCCTGCGTGGCCGCATGGGTGCTGCCTCAGTTTCCCCAGTTGGGTGATGATGGGGCAGTGCACAGCACCCAGTTTGGGGTGCTGCTGGCTTGGGGAAATCTTGTGGGGACATCATCCCATCATGGTGAAGG
>NW_010121378.1:2279-2826 GCF_000699245.1 Pterocles gutturalis
TGGTGTCCACCATGATGCAGCCCAGGAGCTGGTGGTACCATCTTGGTGATGTTCCACCAGCATCCACAGGGTGAATCGTGGATACATGGAATGGTTTGGGTTGGAAGGGACCTTGAAGACCATGAAGTTCCAATCCCCTTGCCATAGGCAGGGACACCTCCCACTAGACCAGGTTGCTCAAAGCCTCATCCAGCCTGGCCTTGAACCCCTCCAGGGATGGAGTTGTTGAATCCAGGTGTTGGCGCATGGAGAAGGATTGGAAATTATTTTGGGAAGGGAAAATCCATTCTCTTCTCTTTAGGCTGGAGAAGAGAAGGCTCCAGGGAGACCTTGGAGCACCTTCCAGTGCTGAAAGGGGGCTACAGAAGAGATGGGAAGACACTCTTCATCAGGGGTGGAGTGATAGGACAAGGGGGAATGAATATAAACTGAAAGAGGGGAGATTTAGAGCAGATTATTAGGAAGAGACACTGGAAGATGTTGTCCAGAGAAGCCGTGGACGCCCCATCCCTGGAGGTGTTCAAGGCCAGGCTGGACGAGGCTTGGA
>NW_010121378.1:2840-3337 GCF_000699245.1 Pterocles gutturalis
CTATTGGAAGGTGTCCCTGCCCATGGCAGGGGGTTGGACTAGATGATCCTGAAGGTCATTTCCAACCCAAATTATTCAATGATTCGATGAAAAAAATCAGGCAAAGAGGCTTCTGCCCACAGTGGGACCAGCTATGGGCATCAAGAACAAGGAGAAAAAGGGGAGGCGGAGGGTAGAGGACAGCCCCCCTGATGACAAGTAGAAAAATGAGCCAGCGGGTGATGCTCGCCTGGCACCTGCTTCCCCGGCATGGACCCAAGAGCTGTGCCAGCAGCACCCACCGCAGGAGGGTTTTCCAGGAAATGTTTACAGTGCCCTCAGAAACGCTGCCTCGTGCCACCACCCCTCCAGCCAAGGCACGTCCTTACTGGGGGGTCCTGGGACATCCCATCCAGGCACCCACCACTGCAGAATCTCCACATTTGTGAGGAAGATGGATAAACCCCCATGGAAGCCCATCACCGAGGCATCATGGCTGCTGGCGGCAGAGAGGGGGG
>NW_010121378.1:3461-7813 GCF_000699245.1 Pterocles gutturalis
AGGGAGCAGCGGCGCCGGTGGGAGGCAGAGCCGCAGCTCTCGCTCCTCATCGCTTCGCTTAATTAGTGCGGCGTGACCCTTAATCCCCGTTAGCTGCTCATTAGGGAGCCACGGCCACGGGAAGGACCAAAGATCCTGACCACCATCACCCCGCAGCAGCCATCCTTGGGGACCGGCAGCATCATCATCCCCTCTGGGGTGATTTTTAGGGAATTTAGTTTTTTTTTTTTCTTTTTTTTTGGAAACCACCACGTGAAAAAACATTCTTTCTGGGTATATGGGGGGGGGGAGGAAATTATAATAATTAAAAATCCTGAAATATTTGGGGAGCAGAGCGACCCCTCCGCCAGTATCAGCAGCTCCTCGGGGGGATGTTCATGCTAGATCGCTGAAAAAAAAAAGAGCAAAGCCACCAGGTTCTGATGGAGCATCCCAGGGAAGAAACTCTTTATTTACATATCAAAACACACAGGCTCATAAAAGACATTTAATATCGACCAAGACGACACAGTTTTTATTAAAACAGTACACACACTGGGTGCAGCCCCGGGGGGGACACCTACTGGTCCCTACGATGGCTTGGGGGGGACACTGGGGATGTGGCCACCCCAAACTGGTCAGGACGGGAGCCCAGGGAGGTGACAGGCATTAATGTCACCCCAGCCAGGTGATAAATCCCCCACCACAAGCTGTGGAAAAGGGGGAGCATCCCAGCCTGGAGATGTGGGTTGATCCCAAGCCCCCTCCATGGGGTGCGTGCACCCATGAGTGCTCTCCCCAGGGAAGGGAAGCCCTCCGTGGCGGTGGAACCGCACTGCCCGGGGGGCGGGAAACCGCAGCCGTCAGCCCCTTGCTGGAGCTGCACCTGAGCCCGTGGCATCGTGGCAGCTCTGACGCCCACCCCATCACCGAGCGCACCTGGGTGCTGGGTCCCCAGGGGCCCCCACTGCCTCCCCACGTCCCTGCTGATGCTTTTTCCCTGCAGGATTTTGCCTGAAGGTGCTGTGGATGGGCACAAATCCTGCCACCCCCCACTGCCTGTGGCTCTTGGCATCTCTTGGCAAGGGAAGGTCCTGCAGCTGTCCCCAAAATCGCATCCGTGTAGGGGAAGAGCATCTGTCACCCCAAAATCACACTGCAAATTGTACTCACAGCTGCCAAAACCCATCGGATCAGCTGGCAGTACTCAGCTCAGTCCAACAATCTGTGCTGGATCTGCCGGGATTTGGAGTGACCCTCCCCCCCAAAAAAAAACCCTGAAAGAGCTGGTTTGGGTTTCCCAAGAGGGACAAAACCCCCACTTGGATGGGGAGAGGTTGGGGTCAGGGTGTAATTGCCCAGGGGAGACCACGATGTGCTGCAGGATGCTGTTCCTAACACACATTTCCATCAGAGATGCTCTCAGCACATGGCTCCACTCCAAAAAAATCTCCCAAAACCAAAGGGATGGAGCAGGATGGATGGAGGTGGGCTCCAGGCATGGAGAGATGGGGGCTGAGCCGTGCAGGGGCTTTACATCCCCTTACATCCTGGCACGGTGACTTGTCCCCAGTATAGTGGCTGACTTGGATGTGGGCACGTTGCGTGATGGCATTAAGCTCCTCAGGTCCCCGTGTCACCTTATTGTCCGGGATAGCAGCAAAGCCACGATCTGCGGGATGACCGACGGGGATGGGAGCCTCTTCCCAACCCTACAAGCATCCAAGGAACCTGGCAGCTGGATTCACCTTCAATAAACCAGATTAAAAGCTAATTTATTGGCAAATTAAAACATTTTCAAACGAAGCTGCACCCCTGCAGGAATGGGTGGTGCTTCCCCACGTTGCCACCAGGCTCCATGCCAAAATGATGTCCCAAAAAAAGCAAGATGAGAAGGAGGTGCCACATCCAGCCGTGAATGTCCTGAGGTAGGTGCCGGTTTGTGCCCGGCTCTGCGGTTCCTGAGCAGGTCGGCGGGGTTGGGTCTTGCTCACAGTCGGGGTTTGATCTGCAGAGGTTTCCCTGGAAGGAAGAAAGAAAAAGGTGATGGTGGGAGGTTGGTGACACATCAGGACAACTTGGTGCTTCTCCTTGGCTGGTCCCAGTGGGATACTGACATCAGTGATTGTCAGTGGGCAACGGACATCATCTACCTGGACTTGTACAAAGCCTTTGACACTGTCCCACACGACATCCTTGTCTCTTAAGTTGGAGAGACATGGATTTGATGGAAGGACCACCCACTGGATAAGGAATTGGCTGGATGGTTACACTCAAAGAGTTGTAGTCAATGGCTCAATGGCCAAGTGGAGATCAGTGACAAGTGGCGTTCTGCAGGGATCAGTACTGGGACTGGTGGTGTTTAACATCTTTGTTGGTGACATGGACAGTGGGATTGAGTGCACCCTCAGTGAGTTTGCTGATGACACCAAGCTGTGCAGAGTCATCGGCACGTTGGAGGGAAGGGATGCCATCCAGAGGGACCTGGACAGGCTTGAGAGGTGGGCCCATGCAAACCTCATGAAATACAACAAGGCCAAGTGCAAGGTCCTGCACGTGGGTTGAGGCAATCCCAAGCACAAGGATAGGCTGGGAGGAGAATGGATTGAGAGCAGCCCTGAGGAAAAGGACTTGGGCGTGTTGGTTGATGAGAAGCTGAACATGAGCTGGCCACGTGCCCTGGCAGCCCAGAAAGCCAACTGTGTCCTGGGCTGCATCACCCAGCAGCATGAGCAGCAGGTCGAAGGAGGGGATTCTCCCCCTCTGCTCTGCTCTTGTGAGACACCACCTCCAGTACTGCGTCCAGCTGTGGGGCCCCCAACATAAAAGAGACCTGGACCTGTTGGAGAGAGTCGAGAGGAGGCCATGGAGACAGTCTGAGGGCTGGAGCACCTCCCGTCTGAGGACAGGCTGAGAGATGTGGGGTTGGTCAGCCTGGAGCTTCGAGCATCTTCCAGTGCTGAAAGGGGGCTACAGAAGAGATGGGGGGGGCTCTTGATCAGAGAGTGGAGAGATAGGATGAGGGGGAACAGTTACAAGCTGAGAGTTGATTTAGATTAGATACTAGGAACAAATTTATAGATATTAGGAGGAAATTTTTTCCTGTGAGGGTGGTGAGGCAGTGGCCCAGGTTGCCCAGAGAAGCTGTGGATACCCCAGCCCCGGGCGTGTTCAAGGCCAGGCTGGATGGAGCTTTGAGCAGCCTGGTCTAGTGGAGGGTGTCCCTGCCCATGGCAGTGGGGTTGGACTAGATGATCTTTAAAGTCTCTTCCAACCCAAATTATTCAATGATTCTATGATTTACTGCACTGGAGATGGACATGAACACCGGGGATGCGGGTGGTCCTCCACCCCGGTGACCCCGATAGCACCCACTGGTCTTACCTCTGCTGCCCTCCTCCAAACGGGTGTTTTCGGAGTCCCGCGAAGATGCCAGCAGCGAAGTCCTCTTCCACTTGGTGCCACCTGGGAGTGGAAAGGGGAAAAAAAAAAGGAGAAAGTCATCAAGGTTGGCTTGGGTCATTTGGGAAATCCCTCGGGATGAGGGTGCGGGAGCATCCTGAGCTTCTCTCCTGGTGTTGCAGCCTCATCACTTCGTGCTTCAACAGTGGGAAAAAGGGAATAAAAGCTGCTGCAGAGGGCATGGTATCGCCAATGGAAGAAATAATCAGCAAGCAAATGGAGAAAAACAAATAAGTCCACCAAATTGCATCCCATGCCTCCCATCCTAAAGCCTCCAGTAATGGTTCCGTCTCCTCCCGGCCCTACCAGCCCACTGGTGGGGACACATGTGTCCCCAACACGGTGCTCAGCCTGGCCTTGCTGCCCTTTCCCCAGCCTTTTGGTCCCTTTGGGGTGGGAACACATCTCCCTGTGAGCCCAGAGGTGATGTCCCCCTTGGCCATGGCTGGGATGGAGCTGGCTGGTTCCCCAAATCCCCGAGCATCCTCAGTTTCCCTGCAAGAAGCACAGGATGGAGCACTTGTAGGTCCCTTCCCACCACAGAGAAGCAAGTATGCTGCAAAATCCCCAAGTTATGGGTGAAAAAGAAAATTAAAAGTAGTCAGAGCTTTGAATTGCAGCACAGGGTGAGCATCACAACCTGCTCCGGGGCTGGGCTGCAGCAGGAAAGAGCAGAGCACCGGCAAGCAAGAGGTTAACTCTTGGGAGGAATAAACAATGACCAAAAAGTACTTCTGACTTGGGGTTGCGGAGTCGATGGGATGCCAGTGCCCCATGATAAAAAGCCTGTGATAAATCGCTGCTGCCTGGAAAGGCATGGGGTCAGATGTGACGGGGTTTGGGGATTCAACCCGGTGTCGTGGTTTTACCCTGGCTGGCATCAAAACACCACACAGCTGCTCGCTCACCCT
>NW_010121379.1:0-11775 GCF_000699245.1 Pterocles gutturalis
ACATTGCCAATGCTGCTCTCACAGGAAAAACGTTAGCAAGAAAAACCAGGGCTGAATCCAAGCATTTCCCAGCACTGGAGACCCAGGCGCGCCAAGCATGAGAATCTCAGCTTTTTCCCTAACCGACGCTGCAAACGCGGTTCCTCATGGTCCCGCAGCTCAGACACTTGAACTCGGTCAGCGATTGCAGCTGACGGAAAGCGTTCAGAGGCAAAGTCTAGAGGGCATTCGCACCTTCCCAAAATTTATAAAGTACAAAAAATGTACTATGGAAGTTAATTTTTAATATCAAAATGGTAAGTAATTTAATTGCTAATTGAACCAACAGAAGACAATATTTTAAAGGCCTGCAAGAGTAAAGTTTCCTGTAAGTAGCATCACATTTTAATATCACTAATGGCTAGAGTCTGAGCCTGAGAGGCAATTACCATTTTTTCTTCCATTTAATCCAGCAAATGGACAAACAGAAATTAAAGCAAGTTATTTTAGATAAACATGAATGAAGATTTTGACTTTAGTTCAGAAACTAGTTTATCAGTAGTCACAAATTCCAAATTTTTCAAAGCCTGAAATCTACTGTATCATTCCCGGTAGAGTAAGACAAAATAATGTAATCAGATACCAATACATTTTGTTTGCATGTCTGCATAAATCTCAGAAGTTGAGTGATAACACAATTAGCTTGGCGAATTAGGAAATTGTATCTGCCCTAAAATACTTGCATAGAAGTTTATGAATAAATTAGTAAAGCTGCACATGCACATGTACAAATTGTCATAGTTACTACATAAGGAGCAATCAGAAAAAAAACTTCTGTGGAAGGTGCAGTTGCCTACTTGCTCTCATGGCAGTGTCTGTATCATTCTCTCAGATAAGAAAAGATGTGAGGTAGGTATGCAAAAGTAATACTTTTGGCTATTAACCTACCTTTGCATGCTTTTGTTTTTCCCTAGAAATAATTTCTATACACCTCTGAATGGGTAATGAAGAAAGCATATTTATTAGGAAAACATAAGTAAATAATGTATTTAGCCAACCAAATTTCTTTTTTTAATAAAATATATATGAAACTACTGTTCTAGGAAAATTACTTACCCACTTTAAAAAAAGGGATACTAGTAAATAAATATATTCTTTCCTCTGGAACAATTTTGTTTAATTCACCGAAATACCAGTGTGCTATTAACAGGAGGGACAGCTATGGACGAGAAGTGAGAATGACGATCTGCTTTCCTTGGTTCATAGCCTAGAGCTCAGGCTCCCTTTTTTGCATCTTTGGTTTTCCTGCGTTCCCCTGAAAGAGGTGCTCCTACAAGGATCCACATTTGAGAAATGATGGCTGTTGCAGCAGGTTTGGGTGAACAAGGACCTTGTTGCAGCCTCAGGTCTGGAAGTGGGCCGTGTCCAGACACTTTGAGTGGCTTGCCTTCTACCCATCTCAGCCAAAGGCAGGCTGCCTTCCACGTCAGTACATTGTGTTTTGCTCTTGGTTGTTTTGGAATAATTTTATTGGAAAATTAGAAACTTGCTATCTGAGTAAACACATCCACTTTGCTTGCAAACTCACTTTCATCTGACTCTCAAATGCTAGCGGTGCGCACAGCTTAAACACGGACTGCTTGGCTTGAGAGGTCTCTGAGGATCTGTTCCTGTTGGACACCTTGCTGGGACTTGAACATGGCAGTTCAAAGCTGATGTAGGCATACATCAGTCATCGCTTTTATGGTCCTACAGGAATATGCACCAACGTTAGTCTGAAAGTGAAGGATACTGAGTCACAGGAATTATCTGTCAGGAATCTATGTATGGTCAAAACTGATGAGTTTTGTGTGTCATGCTTCCAGAACACATATGTTCTATAAATGCAGTTCTTCATCATTAGCCACTGGGGGGTCGTACTGCTTCACATAAACTGATAATTTACTGAAAGAAAAGAAGCAAGGGAGAAAAAAAAGTGTCACTCTCCCTCTAACAGTTAGGTAACTTTCTAGTAGATTAAATACAACCTCTAAAAGGTGTTTTTTGCAATTATCCAGCATTACAAACTCCAGTGTTTGAAAAGGTAGAAAGTTACAAGAGTATTGTAACAGGCATAATATTTTAAGTGGTAAGATAAAAGATCTTATGCTCGTAAACTGATAAGTTGGTTGCGAAAGATCTGCCTCTAATCGCTGTCCTAGTAAGAGCTTCATGATCACTACTAAAATACTTGCAATTTAACAATGCTTCATTAAGTTATAGGACAATAGGATGAAGATATTTTCTACAGTCTATGTGTCTGTGGAGTCCTGCTTTGGATTATGTGGGAAAAACAGCTAATACACTGCAAATACAGAATTTTAAATAATGGGTTTTTGCGGGTAATGATCTGGGTCTCTGAGACATTTTGAAACTGCTTTTCAACAGCTTCAGTTCCACTTTCTCACATTATATCAAGTATATTTGCCTTTATGCTTTCTCTAAATGTTACAACACTAGACTAATAAGTAATATTCTAGAATCAGATTTCAAATCAAGAGATATTTCTTTAAATGTGCTTTATACTTAAGCAAATTTTAACTTACCAGAACTCAGTTTTCTCAGTGACAACTAAGCTTTCTGTTCTGTACCCTGTCCCTTGTCTTATCAGTCATTTTGCTATACTAAATGCTGGCCACCCATTGTGCCACATCCCAGGGCAAATCTCTGCTTCTCATTGCTTAAGTTCTTTAGAATTTGCTTCTTCTGAAAAGCCCATAAGAATTAACTCTAACACGACCTTAGCTGATCATTATTGGAAGAGTGGAGTAAACTGAATCAAAATAAAGCCATTCAAATTTTGAGAAAGTACCATAAACTGATTCAGTGCAACCAAACTAAACCACCTCAGACTATACCATTAGCTAATTTATATTAACTTCCTAAATTGACAAATCTCAGCTATAAAGCTAGAGATAACAGATTAATATGAAGAGAAAAGCAATGCAGCATTATTGTTAAGTTGGGTAAGGCTTCAATATCAGTGAACACGTGAACTAACCAGAACTGAGGTTTTTGTAACTGTCATAAAAACAGGGACACCCTCCACTAGAGCAGGTTGCTCAAAGCCTCATCCAGCCTGGCCTTGAACACCTCCAGGGATGGGGCATCCACAGCTTCTCTGGGCAACCTATTCCAGTGCCTCACCAGCCTCACAGTAAAATATTTCTTCCTAATGCCTAATCTAAATCTCCCCTCTTTCAGCTTAAAACCGTTACCCCTCATCCTACCACTACACTCCCTGATAAAGAGTCCCTCCCCCATTTCTCCCACAGGCCCCCTTTAAACACAGGAAGGCTGCTATAAGGTCTCCCTGTAGCCTTCTCTTCTCTAGGCTGAATAATCCTAAAAAAGAGCTACAAAGAGGAAAATTAAAGCTATATGTAAAACTATTGTGTTACTATCTATGGAGAGTTTTGTGTTACTATCTATGGAGAGTTATTCTCAAATGCAAAAGAGAAACACAAGTGAGATCAGAGGACTTTTGATCATTTACATAAATATATAGTATAGAAATTTTTATTTAAATGTAAATTTGTTTTAAATTTTTAGGCCATAAATCCAGGTTTTAGCAAAGTTGACCCTAGGGACAGACAAGGCAGGACTGGAGCAGAGAGGTGGATTAGTTTTCCACACAAATGGCTACCGAATTTTTGTCAAAGGAAGGGATGGGACAGAAAGAGGGACAGGAGACCCAATAAACTCCCATAGCAAGTTCTGGAGGGATTGGGGTGTACCTTTGCCAAAAAAAGCAACTCTAGAGAGTTGATCTCTAGGTTGATCCCACAGAAGAAAGCCAGCGGGAGGGACAACTCAAGGCAACAGCACTTTGGCATTTCAAAGGCCACAACAACACCTTCAGTGCAAAGGCTGGAGGCAGATGGAGCACCCTTCCAAGATTTGTTTGCAGAGCAACATCACATCCCCACAAGGGTGCTTCTGCCCAGGGCAGAGGGTGGGACGAGGGACAGCACAGAGAGAGAAAGACACCAGTGACGACAAACAGCACACCCAGCAAGTCAAGAGATGAACAGAAGGAGGAAGATGGGCAAGAGCACTTATGCTGTGATGTCAAAAAAACCCATGCAATTAGGAAGAAAAACGGGAAGATGGACTAAAAATGTGTCTGAGAGATCAGAGACAGGAGCCCTTTGGGGGGCAAGGAAAGGAAGAGAACAAAAGCAAAGGTCCTTCTACCTTTCCATCAGCTGTTTCTTCTGTTCCCCAAAGTTCTATCTGTTTTGCACCTTTCTGCAAATATTTGGTTCATGTTTGCTTTCTGTATGACAGGGGAGGGGACTTCAAACTACTTGACAGCATCATATTCCCTCAAAACTGAATATTCACAAGTATGATTGGATTCAAACTATTTTTTATAAAAATCATGAAATGTAGGTAAGAATTTAAGCAAACTTAAAGTACCAAAATTAATGGAGAAGCAAAAAAGCCCAATCCTCGGAATATGAATCATTAAAATACATAACAACTCCCACACCTTTGTAGCACACATTTTTTCTTAAGTTCGTAAATAATTGAAAATCAGCTTCTATGATTTTTTTTTTAATGGAAACAAAGAAGAGGAGAAACAACATTACACATTATTCAGTCCCCTGTTGGTATTAAAGAACTGAGTGCACTCAGATAGATTTTTATATTATGTCAATAGATTATTGCTCCCTTCACGCCAGATTTTACATCATGTTAGACAACTTCTGTAAAAGGACCAAGGATAGAAAAAAATTAGCTAACTCTTCAGAGAAAATTATGTTCCACAAACCCAAGAAAATAGTTGCTGTTATACAAACTAACCATGAGCCTACATCCTCCAAACAGCATGCATATTTTGCTAGCGTAACATGCAGCAATAACGCTGCTTGTGTTTTGATAAAATGTGCTGGAAGAAGAGCAAGACAGTCACATTTTCATCAACATTTTCATTTTAATTCTGTGAAATTTTCAATTATAATTGAAGGTACTGTGAAACCAATTTAGGAAATTTTGTCTTTAAGCACAGGAATGGAGCTGTGCACTTAAGGTCATGGGTGTGCACAAATACCTTTCCCAAATTAGAGTCTATGAATGTTATTAGAGCTACTCAGCACATTGCGAGATCATCTTAAAACCATTTGGTTTTGTAAATGACACATCACTGAATTCCATTTAACACAGCAGGCTGCAAAGCTTATGCTTACTCCTCATTGAACAATAATAACCAGGGCATGCAAGTTCATAGAATCACAGAATCAAAGAATGGTTTGGGTTGGAAGGGACCTTAAAAGATCATGGAGTTCCAACCCCTCTGCCACAGGCAGGGACACCTCCTACTAGACCAGGTTGCTCAAAGCAGTCTGACTCTGGAGACATGCTCAACCTGCTGCCTGTGTGTAGCTGTTTGCTGTTCAAGAGATCAGTGACGGGAGCCACATCTCCCTCCAAGGGAGGGTTATGCAATGACCAGTAGCCATCAGCAGAGCCGAGCCAGATGAAATTTTTCTAGGCAAATTTGCTTCATTTGGAAAAATTAAAAAAAAACAAACCCAAAACCTTGCTGGTTGTCAGTGGACAGAAGCAAACACAAGGAGTATTTATGTGAAATAAACCATTTCTGAGGGGGATTTATTATCTTGCCTTGGTCTTGTCGTGATGCATGAAAATTGATGCTTTCCTTTAATTTTCTTAAGACACTGGTTACTTGGAAGCTGAAGGTCCAAGGGACATGCAGGAAGGCCTCTATGCCATTTGGTACTCTATGCCAAATGGTCATGCTACTGTTGGTTAACAGTTTACCATGATGACATCCTGTATTTTTATATTAATATTGAAAAGGAGAGGACTGATTTTTTTTTATTGGGGGGGGGGGGGGGTAAATGGTTCTCCTTTAAACTGCAAATCAGGTCAGAGCTACTCAAATGCCTGCAAACAGATTTCTTTAACTTTCACTGTGAAGAAAAGAAGGAGCTATCAGCCAGACAGATCTTCCTTCAGTTGTACTTCATGGAAAAAAAAAAAAAAAACCTGTTATCACTCGAGCCAGCCGGCATGTTACCTTTCCTGTGGAGCCTGCACTAATTTTTTTTCCTCCATATTCTTGTCCGGACTCAATGACTGGGAAAAAATGGTTCCTGCTCACTGAAAATTATAATTGCATGAGAAGAGTAAATGGAGATCATAGGGTTTTTATTTCTTTTGTCTTTTTTTTTTCTAGCTTAAATTTTTTACTTTCTTTGAGCATTATCCACTTCACCTTCATCCTGTCACTTTCCCCTCTTGACTGATGTGTACAAGTGTTTCTGCTTTCCATGCTATATCAAATGTAGTCTAGCTGTGGTCATCTGATACAGCAGTTTAGCTATTTCTGTAAGGTTTTTCCTCTGGTGTGGATTTTGGTTAGCTCCAGCAATCTAACTTGCTTATGGACCTCCAATGCACTAGCTCTAGAAACTTGCATTTTATATTCCATTACTCCAATGATATGACTGGAAACATCCCCTGCAAACATATCTTACTATTTTTACAAATCCTTCTAATAGCATTACGTTCTCAGATTTCTTCCATCGACGGCTGTGGGATTTTTTCAGTGTCTCATTATTATTAATAGCTGTTCATCCTTCATATCTCTTACCTCAAATTAACTTTCAGTTATTTCTGTGTTGACAGTTGCAGCCTCTGCACTTTATCTAATCTACCGCATGTCTTCCCTTTCTTGAATTATGTTCTCCTGAAACGTCGTAGACTGAGTTAGCACTTTTGTCTTTCTGCGCCCAGAAATACAGCACAAATTCCACCTTCACTACTTTGAAGCAAATGGCTTTTTAAATTCCTTAATGAATGTCAGAATATCCTTTTAGTTTTCCCAAGGTGAGGAATACAGCCTTGTGAGTTTTTTTTTTGCTCAAGTTATACCTAGACAAAGTCCATAACTGCTCAACTCAAGTGTATTTCACTGGTTTTCTCATTTCCTCAGCAGACAGAGTATTCTAAGCTTTTGCTTTGTCCCTTTACTTGAGAATAGTAACAAAGTACACAGCGCTCTTCCTCCATTTCCAGAGTGAATGAACAAAGATATCCATTCAGGAGAAGTATAATATTTTGCCTTATTTGCTATGTCTGTTTGTGCCCATAAGAGAAATTATTCAAACTTCATTAAGAAACTATAAACAAAAAAATGCAACACTGAAACTGTCTTTTATTAAAAGCTTCTTTATTATGGATTTTTGCCTGGTGAGTAACTCAGAGACAGGAAAAGTGAAATAACTTGTCTAAAGCTACGCTGCAAATCTGGCACAGAAATGAGTATAGACCTTAAATTTCAAGAATCAGTTTTACTACCTTAATCCTCACCCCACACACACACAAAGAATAACCAGGAGTAGACATTACTTCAGCGCAGATGTGAAGAGGGCTGCACACATGTGAATTTACTCTCCCCTCACATGCCTGGGGGCAGGTACCACTCCAGACAGTGTTATTAGGAGAATGAAGGTTACATGTCTGAAGACATTTCCTTCCCTCCTCTTCAAAATAGTGTTTAAGAAATATTCTCTCCTTCTTCTAAATTAATACTTCAGGGGAAATTGCATTGAATGCATGAGAAATGTACTAGATTTAAAAAAACAGGCCTGTTTAATAAACACATCTTCAGTGTACCATACCAAAATAGATTTCATTCAAAATTTCCCTTTAGAGAACATCTTAAAATTAAGTTTAAAAAAAAAAATATTGAACGCTGAGGCACTTATTTTAATTGGCTTTAACTTCTGCAGTCTAAATGCAAAGTATGAGGCCCATTATAATTTGGATGGCTTGTGCTTCTAAACATAGTGTCAGAATTCAGTGAATGAAGAGAGGGGTGGCAGCCCAGCACACATGCTGCCAAGTGAAACAGCTACTCTAGTCGCGCTGCAAAAATCAAACACACGCACAGAACAGTAGCTATAATTAGACATGAACAAACCATGTCAAATGTGCTAAGAATCCACTTTAGTTCAAATATTTCTTAAGGTTTTTCAAGTATGCCCTCCTACTGACTTGGGCTGAAATCTGTTTCAGATAATGATGAAGAGTTACCTTGTCAGGGTTTTCTTTCTAAACTAGAGGAAAAACAAGGCGGTGGAAATGCGCATGCTTAGATCTACTTTTTCCTGGTTCTCCTATTACCCCTCCTAAATTCTTCTCTCTCTCACTCGCGTTTTAAAACATGCCTTCTTGAACTCACAGCTGTGTGAGTTTGGCCAACATTCAAAAAAAGGGACAAGGAGCTTTTTATGTAATACAGCTGAAGCTGAATGTGTATTCGGTGATGAAGGAGAAGGCTGCAGGACAGGCAGGCTTTGACAAGCCCTTACATGGTCACAGAAAAGATCTTCAGTATCTTGTCCTCAGCTACAGCAAGCACCCAAGTTTCAAAGAGAGTAGCTACAGTAGAAAGCAGCACAGGCAGTTTGTGCCTGTAACCAAGAAGTAGCAAGGAAGTGTTCTCCTAAATTTCAATAATTAGAATTGATTGATGCCTCTAGGGTTGAAGGTTAGTTTTCCTCTTTAGTGTCTATTACTCATTTTGATTAACCATTATCCATATGCTATCTAATGCTTTCTTTTCAGTCCTTGATTCCAACAAAAGTTATGGGAATGAGCTATATTGGCTTAGTGGAGCAAAGAACAGAAAAGCTTTGACTTTGTCACTTTCAACTTCAATTCAATTTCAATTTTTCAAGCAAAACAATTTAACAATACTTCACCTCACAAACAAAAAGGTGAGTAGAAGAAATAAACCATACCAGGGTTTATTTTTAATTATTCTACATGCTTTTTGCCCCCTCTCATTAAATAAACAGCCTGAGTCTTTTCAGTCTCCCTCCATGAGAGCTTTTCCATTCCCTTCATCTTTTCTTCTCACTCCTCTCCGAGTCCTTCCCCCTGGACCTTTTCACTGAGCTGCAGCTATCCAACTGCAGGCTGCGTGCTGTTCAGTGAATTCCCCAGGTTGCTGAGGTGCCTCTCAAGTTTCTCACAGCTTTCATGAACTTTGCCCAAGTTTACCACCCCATGTCGTTTATGGGATTTGCCATTGTATTCCTCACCTTCTTTCCAAACGTCTAGTAAGGATACAGGTCCTAATCCAGGACTTCTTGCTTGTCATTTCAAATATTGTTATTGTTTTCATTTGCATTGCAGTAACTTCTACCTTCTAAAACAGAGTCCTGCTGTCCCTCCCTGCCCCCAGGCTCCCATGGACCGCCTCCTCAAGAGCAGAAACCTTTTATGCACATGGCTTCAAGCCGCCTGTACACAGCCAGAGCTATGCAAACAGGGCAGGAATCATCCTGTTCCCTTTGCTTTCCAGATGATCGAGCAGAGTAAAAGACCTACACTTTTCTGTCAAGAGTAATGTTGGCTTGCTTTTCATTTAAATAAAAAATATGGTGATTACGGCTAAACTTTCTATTAGTTGGAGAAGTTCAGAGCACTTCTATTGTTATTTGTTCTATTATCAGACACTACAACTTGGTTTCCCATTAATTTTTTTTATTATTATTTTCCAACCCATCATTTTGGGTGTTGGGCTTTTCAACTTGCACCACACTGATTTCTTTCCCCAACCAACTGCACCCTTACTAAGGAAGTCAAGAGGATATGTCAAGCTTTTGACAGTTCTTGAAGTAAGCTGACCCAAACAAATAAGGGCTCAAAATTTCTAGCCTGAATTTACACAGCAATGAAGCAAATGTCTGTTAAAATGCTTTACAGCATTAATCCTCCTTTCCTTTTCCATGGTGCACACTGATTGGGCCACATACAAAATGAGATTAAATGGGTTTAGATTAATATTCAACAAGGATTTGCATCATGTTACAGAGAAGGTACCACTTATTATCTGAAGGCAGGGACAGAGAAGGGTTTTGAGCAAGAGGCTTAAAATCTGCTTACACCACAGACGAAAGTTGGTCAGCTCTCAATGGAAATATGTTGGGTTCAAGTCAGTAATTTCAAGACCAGTCATCAGCGCTAAGGACATACTATACTCTTTTTGCCTTGGACATAAATATATTTCAACTGAGAACAATCATAGAAAAATGAGAAAAGTCTGGACTTCAGCACTTCCTAAGTTAGACAATTACAGACAACTCTACTTTGGATCACAGCAGATTGCATCTCCCAAATTTTTCCCTGGGCAACACTGGCCTTTTTCTCAGGAAAGTTTCATATCAGTTCTCTGGGAACAAAGTTCTCTCAGCCTTTTTTACACCTGTAAACCAAAATGCTAAAAAGACAAAACTGAACAGAAAACAGGGAAATATTTGATAGGGAACTAAAAAGTATTAACGAAGCATTTACAGTGCTCAGAAAAAGGACCTTAAATGTGCCTGTATTGGCAAAACTGACAACATCTGGAGGAGCAGAGTTTTGTCACTCCCAATCACCCAGCAGTAGAATTAGGTTCTTCTCTAGCGAAGACATCTTTACCAGGTCTGCTTTCACATAACACCCTGTCAGACAGGAAGGTACAATTGCCTCCACTTCACAGGGGAAACAAAGGCATAGAAAGTTTGTCGTGACATAAGCTCACTGCCTTGGGCCTTAAGACGCTGCCTGATTGTTTAGCCATTCCTCCCTCAGGGAAGGAAAGTGGGTCCTTTTGGTCTTCCAATACTTACTGTATTAGTTGTCCTTGTTCAAATTACAGCCAGCTACAGACCTCATGAGCTACTTGTTCATACTCTTGAAAAATTTTATTTTCAGAGCAGACAACAGATAGACAGGGCCAAGAAGAGGGATGAGCTCAGGGCAGCATAAGCACTCACTCACAAAATAGGATGTTCCCTTCCTCAGAAAAAGTGAGAATAAAGGAAAAAGGTTTTGGATACATGTCAGAACTTGTTTTCTCATTACAATTTCCTTAGAAACAATATATTTAGAGCTTCTTATACTAATCTTCAAAGGTTCATGATAAAAGATTAGTATGTAAGTTATTAATAATTATTTTTTTTTCTGACCATGATGAAATGGGGTGATTGTTATCAATTCTGATTACTTTCCAGAATTACCAACAGGAGGAAGAAGCTTCCTCCAAAGGCCGAAGTGCCCTTGCAGAATCACTTCACTGCTCTGCAAGCTGAAGAGGAAGGACCCATTGCACTGCAAGAAATGCTGGAGCTGAGCAAGGCAGCCCAGTCTGCTCCTAGCATAACAACTAGCTTGACTAAGAAAAAGTGACGGGTGATAGTAATAGGAGATTCTCTTCTAAGAGGCATGGAGGCACCCATTTGCCAACCTGACCCTCTCTCTAGAGAGGTGTGCTGCTTGCCGGGGGCTCGTATTAGAGATGTGACTAAGAGGCTACCAAACCTCGTGCTGCCCACTGACTATTATCCTCTTCTGTTGTTTCATGCGGCAACAGTGATATGGATGGGAGGAGCCTGAGGAGCATTAAGAAATACTACAGAGCTCTTGGAGAGGCAGTAAAGGGCTCTGGAGCACAGGTGATTTTCTCTTCAATCCTCCCAGTTGAAGGGAAAGGGTATGAAAGGGCAGATAGAATCTGGCACATCAACAAATGGTTGCAGGAGTGGTGCCACAACCAGGGGTTTGGCTACTTAGACCATGGGGCTTGCTTCAAGAAGCCTGGTCTGTTGGGGGCTGATGGGATCCATCTGTCCGAGAGAGGGAAAAGAATCTTTGGTCGTAGGCTTGCCAACCTAGTAAGGAAGGCTTTAAACTAATATTGCCAAGGGAGGGGAGCCTTAATCCATCCCACTC
>NW_010121380.1:0-2065 GCF_000699245.1 Pterocles gutturalis
AGCACAATGGATTAGCAGTCCATCGCCTTAACCACTCGGCCACCTCGTCCCTGTTTTTAGGGTTTCCGCCGAGCCACCATGGGGCGCACTGACCGGGGAAGGGGCGTGGCTCCTCCGGGGGAAGGGCGGCGCTAAAAGCGACGGGGGCTAACATGGGCGAGGAGGGGATGTAGCTCAGCGGTAGAGCGCATGCTTCGCATGTATGAGGTCCCGGGTTCAATCCCCGGCATCTCCAATAACAGCAAAAGAAGTTTTATTTTTTTGGGGGGCAGCTAACCTTCAGCCGGGGGGGTATAAGGACCAGGCGGGGAACAGGAGACCCCTCACCCCCTTTTTATCCCCCCTCCCGCCTCTTCTAGAGTGACCCTGCAGTCTCTTAACTACGCCCCGTGGGGCACCAGAACTTGTCTCAGCTCAGGTCGGGTTGCGGAATTTTTTTTTCCATAATTACATTTTTTTCTGAAGAAGTTAAAAAATATTCTCCCATCAATAGCAGAGTGGCGCAGCGGAAGCGTGCTGGGCCCATAACCCAGAGGTCGATGGATCGAAACCATCCTCTGCTAGCTGGATTTTTTTTCTTTGTGCCTTTTCTTCTCTTATTTACCTGTTCTGCATTCGCTTTATAGCCTCAGTATCGCTCCACTAAATGATAAACGCCCTCCTCCGTACTAAGTTTACTGGAATTCCTCTTCCCTCCTAAATATCATTAATTTTTTTTTTTTGCACAAGTACCCAACTAGGTGGCTACCCTGATACCTTCATAAGGTCGATGAGGTTGGAAGGGGTCTCCAGAGGAGTCCAGACGAACCTCCCGCTATAAATCAGATCAAACAGCATCACTCACAGCTTCAGCCTGAAGAACCTACAAGGACAAAGAGCACAAACCCTCCCTGCACAGCGCTCCTCCGGCGTGACAACGCTCCTGCGTGCTCCGTGGAGGTTTAATGAGAGCTCAGACCTAGAATAAAAAAAGCTACTCTACACAACCACGCCATTCCCGGGATAATCAGACCTTCAGAAGGAAAAATTAGGTCCCAAAAGAATCCGCCGTTACCCCCCATCCAGACGCTCTGTTGCACGAATAATATAAATTTATCGCTCTTTTAATAATATTAGACGATATTTTGATCTTTAAAAAGTGATATAGCTTGATGATGATGATGCGTCCAGTGACTCGCTCCCTTCTATACAGGTGGCAGGTAGAAAGAAAACTGCTAAAAAAAAAAAAAAGAAAATTTAAAAATCCGCCCTTTTCTATCAGAGATGAAAATAAGTTTAGAGCCCGCGGGGATAAAACCACCAAAAATTTAAAATAATTTTTCCATTAGAGACGAAAATAAGTTTAGAGCGCGTGGGGACTAAACTACAAAAAAAAAAAAAACCAAACCAAAAACACAACTTTCCCATGGGAAAGAAAAATAGAAAAAGAGAAAGAAAAATAGAAAAAGAGGAAGAAAAATAGACGTGGGGCCGCTTCGGAGAAAAAATAAAGTAACCTCCCCGTCGGGGAATCGAACCCCGGTCTCCCGCGTGACAGGCGGGGATACTCACCACTATACTAACGAGGAAGTGGCTGGAAAAGGGGTATCGGCGACTGGGTCCTAAAGCGGAGCCAGGGAGGAGCTGGGGTTAGTCTTACTTCTCACCTCCTGTGTCGCGATAACTGGTGGCGGGAGAACCTTGGGGAAGCTGCGGCCACGCGTGGGGCCGCTTCGGAGATGGAGAGAGAGAGGGAAAAAACTCCACTCGTCCGGCGCCGTGGCTTAGTTGGTTAAAGCGCCTGTCTAGTAAACAGGAGATCCTGGGTTCGAATCCCAGCGGTGCCTCTGCTCTGTCGTACCTTTATCGCGATAGTAAGAGGGGGTTACTTTTAATTATTTCCCCTTTTTTTGGTTTGTTTGTTTTTAAACGGGCTGCCCGTGCTGAGGAAGGGAGGCGGCCCCAGTGGTGCAGTGGGGAGGGTGCGAGTGAAGGGTCCCGGGTGGGGTGGAAAATAAATATACGGGGGAAATTTTAAAAGGAAAAAAAAAAAATTCTTCCCTGACCGGGAATCGAACCCGGGCCG
>NW_010121381.1:0-1919 GCF_000699245.1 Pterocles gutturalis
GTCGGCCGCACCGCCTCCCCCATGGGCCGCGTCATCCTCATCAACACCCCCATCGAAGGTGCGTGGGGGAGTCCCAGCCTTCCGCCTACACATGTGGCTGGGGGCCCCCCAGTTCTGGGGGTAGGGAGAGCTGTCCTGGGACTTGGGACATCCCCTGCCCTTGTTGCTGGCACCCAGCGCCAGTGACACATCCCGTGTCCCATCCCCGCAGCCACCAGTAATGAGAGCGACATCATCAACGCCATCACGGTGGAGAAGAGCATGGATGGCAAGCTGGGCTTCAGTGTCCGCGGCGGCTCCGAGCACGGGCTGGGCATCTTTGTCAGCAAGGTGGAGGAGGGCAGTGCTGCCGGTAAGTGGGACAGGGCAAGGGACACAGGTGGGGACAGGCATGTGCAAGCAAGACCCTCTCAGGAACCTCCCAGTGGCACGGTGCCCCAGTGGTGATGCAGCACTTCATGGTCACGGCGTTTTCAGGCTGTCCATGGAGAAAGGCTGGGGATGGGACTGGGCAGCCCTGCGCCGATGGCTCTGAGCTCCAGCCAGGCCATCCCCAAACCACAGCGACGTAACAACCCTCTGTGTCTACCACGGCGCAGATGTTGGGCATCCCCATCTCCCGTGGGGTTCGGATCCGCCTGGGGACACATTTAGGGAGGAGATGGGGCACCAGGCAAGGGCATCAGTGCCAGGTCAGGTGCCCACCTGAGCTGCGTGCCCCTCGCAGAGCAGGCTGGGCTGTGCGTTGGTGACAAGATCACGGAGGTGAACAGCGTGAGCCTGGAGAACATCACCATGAGCAGTGCCGTCAAGGTCCTCACTGGCAACAACCGCCTCCGCATGGTGGTTCGGCGGATGGGCCGTGTGCCAGGCATCAAATTCTCCAAGGAGAAGACAGCATGGTGAGAAAGGCTTCCCCCATGCTGGCATCCCAAAGCCCAGCTCCATGGTGCGGAGGCTGGGGGACCCTCAGACTGGGGGGTGGCAAAGAGCAAAGGTGGTGAGAGCCCAAGGTGGGGCACAGGATGGGACAGGAAGGTCTGGAGCAGGAAGAGTGGGTGCAAACCCCATCCTCACCATGCCCCATCACCAGGGATGGTGGGTGACACCAATGTCCCCATCCCACTGGAGGATGAAAGCTGGCCCTCCGAGCCTCCTCCTAACCCTGTGCCTGTGTCCCAGGGTGGACGTGGTGAACAGGCGCCTGGTGGTGGAGAAAAGTGGCTCAACGCCATCGGAGAGTGGCTCTGAGGACGGGCTGCGGCGCATCGTCCACCTCTACACCACCTCTGATGACTACTGCCTGGGCTTCAACATCCGCGGCGGCAGGGAGTTTGGCCTCGGCATCTACGTCTCCAAGTACGGCTGCGCTGGGGGGGATGGGCAGGACATGGCACCCCCACCTCTGCTGCGCCCACACTGGGGGTTCAGCCCCCCTTCCCTGGCTGAGTCCCCCACCCTCATAAGGCTGTGGGCATCACTGCCGTGGGTGCTGGGGCACAGGGCTGCCCAGGCAGAGGTGTGGGGCAGAAGCAGGGCTCTGGGAAGGGCTCAGCCCCATCCTGCCCCCCTTTCTGCCCTAGGGTGGACCCTGGGGGGCTGGCGGAGCAGAACGGCATCCAGGTGGGAGACCAAGTCCTTGCAGCCAACGGAGTCAAGTTTGAAGACATAAGCCATAGCAAGGCAGTGGAGGTGCTCAAGGGGCAGACCCACATCATGCTGACCATCAAGGTACCCGCGCCCGGCCCCACGGGACCCCAGGGCGAGGCGGGGAGTCGGTGTGTCCCCATGCTGGCGCTGCCCCAGCTCAGCCTGGCGCCTATGGGGCTGGTTTGGCTGCCAGCTGGTTGGGTTTCAGGCAGGTGGGAGGGGGGATGTATTATTCATGGCTGGCACGGGATCGGGTTCTCCCGGGGCGG
>NW_010121382.1:0-708 GCF_000699245.1 Pterocles gutturalis
CAGCTGCCACCCACACTCCCTCCTCCCCGTGCCATGATACCGCCCTCGCTGCCTCTCACCGGGGAGTGCCGCCGGTGCTGCTGCGGGCACGCCGGGATGCTCGAGGAGCAGGAGCGGGCTAGCGCCGTGCAGAGCCCCTCACCCTGGCATCCCACTGCCAGCGCCCTCCCCTCTCCCCAAGGATCCGCGGATGGGATCCTTCCCCTCTGCCCTTTTATACGATCTTTGTTCATATGACAAGCACGTGAAAAACCAGAGCAGAGCTTGGAAAAAAGCTCCTTAAGACGTTTTAATTCAGTTTCCTGGATCCCATGACCGAGCTCAGCCTGTGAACGGGGTCTCATGACTGCAGCACGCAGGCCCCACTCATCAAAAGCCTCATTTATGCCCTAAGAGACATAAACCCCACTTGGCGGGTCGTCACCAGTGAGCCCGACGTCCCCTGTGCCTGACCTCGGTCCGCACAAACATCGCGCCTCTGCCGAGGGCTCATGGCAACGGGTGTCCCGGCCTTTCCCCCGCAGGATTCACGAGACATCCAGCACGTTGTCGCCTTTCACCGCCGTCACATGCAGACGTCCCCAGCCCTGTGCCTGTGGCAATGGGAGCAGGAGCCACCTGTGTCCCTGGGGACAAAACAACCCAGGGGGACACCTGCCCTGTCCCCTCTCTGCTGTGGCTGCAGGAATCACAGAATCACAGAATGTT
>NW_010121383.1:0-10935 GCF_000699245.1 Pterocles gutturalis
GCACCTCCCCAGTGACCTCACTATCAGTGAGGGTCAGTCAGGGAAGGACAGATTATCAGCCTCAATTTTGCATTTTTTTCTGTTTTTGTCAGCACGTATAACTCCAGAGCTCAACATAAACTAACTTTAACACAGGATTTTGCATCTGTGAACGTAACATCTAATATGTTCCAAATGCAGTTATATTGTTCTGCTTTGGAAAATACAGTCTGAGAAAAGTGATGTAACTTCCCATTAATTTCATTATGACTAATGAAACTGAGGATGTTAATACAAATCAATACAACTGGATGCTGAGGGTGAGTACAACTGATAGGGAGAAATTAAGATAATTTAAAAAGGTTCCATACTGTGAATCATCACACACGAGCTTGAAAAATAATGAAGAACTCCTTTCAGGGAACTGATTTTGAAGACTTCACAGTTAAATATTTGAAATGTGTTGTGAATATTTGAGAATTTCAATGTTAAAAAAAAAAAAAGAATTTAGCTGTAATTTCTTAAAGAATATTTCAGTGCAGTCGTCAAACTGCGTTCAAATAATGACACCTACAGTACATCTGTACAAGATGTTTGTAGCTGAACAGTTACACTATCTTCCTTAGAATAATAACATTTCTAGTATTAATTAACTGTCCTGTATAATGAATAGAATGAAACTTCATAAAATCAGCTGAATGCAATCACCTAAGGAACTCTTTAAACAATAATTAGCATGATGAAATGCAAACAAAAAATGTTAGCTCCTAAGGGCTTGAAAAACACTTGTTTTATGAACACTTGTTATTTCTCCAGTGTACTTCACACGTAGACATCTAATCTATTCCCTTAATAATAACAGCCATTTTCTTGGGAACCATACAGGAAAGTGGTTTAGCACAGTAGAATCTTTTATCTTTGACAAAATCTGGAATTTTCAGCTAACCAGATCAGAAAACACAGAAAAAATTATGCCATTTAGATAATTCCAATTGTTAGTACTATAGATTACTAAAATTCCAAATTTACAACATAAATATGGTTTCAACAAAATAAAAATGCACAGCCATGGCTCTTGTTAAAGTGACTGCTTATCTGATTTGCTTAGTGGGAATGAATTTTTCTTTTGGCTGCTTTAAGTTTCTCCCTTTCATATTGGTATCTAAGAATGCAACAGCTTTCCCAACAGCTTCATTCAGGACACCTTGTTCAAAGGAAACTAAAAACTGAAATAAAAATTGAGTTTTTAATGCAGTAAAATTTTTTTTTATTTTATTTAAATCAGATGGATAAAGAGTTGGCGTGCACACAGACAACACTAGTTTAGAAGATAAACATTTATGCAATTTTGTATGAAGAACTAATTTTTCCAAAAAGTAGAATGCCTTTATGTGGAAAAAGACACTGGCTGCAAATTGGGATACAACCAGCAGCCCAAGTGTAAGGTCAACCAAAGCTGTATACTGGGAGCTACATGGTTCAGTAATAAAGTCTATTTGTTTGTCAGCTATTTCTTTTCTTTATAGTTTGTGCTGTCATGGCAATAACCATTTTTGATACACAAAGTAAATTTTATTTATGCAGGTCTGAAAATCATATGAAATACATGCTTGTCACAAATGATAGGCAATGTCTATGAGTATTATCTGTGACAAAGCTTGAAAGGAAGAAAAAGGTCCCTGAGAAATTGTAGATATGACATCATGCAATAAAATTTTAATGACACTGCATGTGTTCATTTATATACATACATACACTTAATAAACTACTGAATGCAAGCTTAAGTGAAAATCATCTTAGTGATGACTGTGACAGTCACACAGAAATACAGCTTAAGTCAGATAAACACTGGAAGTTTTAGGTTCTGGTATCTTTACTCATTAATAAAGTTTAAAACTTGCAGTCTAAATATGATGCCATGAAAAATCTATTGGATTTACTTTTGAGTCTTTCAGAAAACCCTTTGTTTCACTTTGTCACAGGAAAAGTCTTTCACTTCAATAGTGGCATTATTCAGATAAATGAGTCCAAAATCTTGCCACATCTTCTGTAAGAACAATCTTTCTGGGAAAGTCAAAGAGGTCTGTTCTATTATCAGGAAAAATTATTTAAAAATTAAGCAAATTTTAGCTCATGGGAAGGGTCCAAACATTCAAACATTAACCAAATGAAGACTGGTATATATGGAAACTTGTTAGTTGCAAACATTTATCTGTAGCACATCTACAGAATTTTTGAAGTCTTTTCTTGATGTGTAAGCAGTCACACAGGCTGAGTAAACACATTTGCTCTTTTTTTGCCAGCATAATAATTCCTTTCAATATTATTTATACTTTTGAACATGGATTTTAGAATTTTATGAGGAAGAACATGGTGACTCATTCTCTGTTTCGTAATCCAGAAGGGTAAGCAGTTAGCATAACATAAATAGTGTTAGCGTAATGGTGATCATGAAAGTGAAAGCCAAACTGCTACAAACTGAATTTCCAGATACATGATCTCAGCAGATCAATTCACTCTTCTTTGGCTTGTCCTCTGACAGCTTTACAGGGACCATACTGCTCTATGTCCCATTACAGACCACATGGTATATGAGTGACAGGGCCCCAGTCCCCACCAAACATTCTGGGTCATGAAATCCCAAGTGTACGCATGTATAAAGGCAAATTTCTTGTGGGAGATAAGTTGTTATTTCCAAACTTATATCTAATTTGCATGCTACTGAAATTCCAAAACTGTTACTATTTAGTTGAATTGTACATTCAGAAAAACTACTGACCAGGTATGAAGGAGACAAAAAGAAAAAGTCAATATAATGACATTTAAACTCAAATCCATAGTTCCTCTTTTCTTCAACAGTAAGAGGAGATAAAGCAAGACAAACTTTTGCCAAGGAGTTAAAGAAGTATTTCCCTTTCCGTCTTTCTCTGCTATCCTTAAGTTTCTGTGAACATCACTCAGAAATACCAACAGTGCTGCCACAGATAATTTTCAACACAGAACACACCTTTGTGCATGTAGTTTAAAAATATAATTTTGATCCTTGCACTAGATCAATATCTCTGTTCTTCTCAGCTGTGAACATTGCTTTAATTCTGGATGTCTTCTGTTTTACTATACTGAAGACAATATGTCCCCAAACCTGAAACAGACTTCCAGCACATTTTGTTGTTGTTGCTCTTTGCCTCACTATCTCTCTCTTCAATCACATTGACAGTAATTGTTTCAAAAAAACCCCTTAAATTTCTTTTCTTCCAAAACAGTACTTGTGCCAGAACTCTGTGTTTACAGCTGCAAACGTCTATCCCTTGTACATAAACTTTTTGGTTGTTCACAAAAATATGATGCTGCATAGAACCTACCTTTTAAAACCCATTATTAGCTAGGACATTAGTCAGGACACCACTAGGTAACAGTATGTTCGGACAAGTCTACATGCGACAGCTCTTTTTCTGGCCTTCTGAAGCCAGCCTTTTCAAATATTATCTGTCAATTCTGTCAGTTTGTTTTTTCTTTCAGCTCTTTTGTTGCCCAGAGTCATACTCAAGAACATCATAGCTCCTACTGTATTAAATTGTTATGAAAACTAAATGCTTCCTTTGTAAATTAAAAAGTAAAATGCAACATGGACTTAACCCCAAAAGAATACCCAAGCCCAAAATAACTATAAGCATATATTATTAAGTACTGATTTATTTCCAATGCAAGTGACACTAAAATTAGGATAATTAAAATTTTCCATCCACCTACTTTTTAATTTACTTTGTAAAAGAAATTACGTCCACAAATTTGTTAAACTGCAGAATCACACAGGAAATGAGCAAGATGTTGAGAGGCTAGCACCATATACATTTCAGAGCTGTATGGAGTACTTAAAATCTTTTAAGAATGGCAAACTGAACAGAAGCCATAATCCTCTTTCACTGCAATTCCCCAACACAGCCACATTGAAAACTGAGGAAACTGAAGTTGCTTCACTAAAGTAAGCCTTATGCTGGGGGGAAAAAAAAAATATTATTTAGTCACATATAGAAAAAGTTTCATACATGTACAGTAGCTAACTTTCACTAATGGCAGGAGACACAAACTCCATTATGATCTTCATTTACCCCCACTAATCTTTTTTACTACCAAACTGCTGTGAAAAGAAGAAATCTGTGGATTTTTTCCTCCCTTCCTATTGGCCTATTACTATTCAAAGGATGATAGATACATGACAAAGAAGAAAAAGGGAAAAGAATAAAGCAAGATGGAGGCTTGGAGATTTCAAGGTTTCTCTACAGTTCTGTTTTTCAGATTCCACAGACTTCATACCAAAGTCACTCCCTAAGTCTCTAAGAAGACAGAAATTTCCAACAAATGAAACCCCCAAACTCCAAGACTTCTTCTTCAGTCTTCTAAACTTTATTGCAAGTGATGAAAAAGACACTTAACTTTCATGTAACAGTTTCAGCGAAAAAAGCCCCACCTCACTCGTCTTGTTTTCTTTGAAATGGAGTGTGTTCTGACTGGTAATATTGGAGAATGGCATTATCACATACCATTAATATAACTTATATTTCCTTACTGAAAACCTTCTATTAAGATGACAAGTTCAGAATTTAGGCTTAAATTCTAATTATAGGTACATCACTAAGTCATAATATTTTTTTTTTTTTTTTGTCTACGAATTCATTTAATTTTTCATGAAAATCGTTTTAAATAAATATTCCCTTTGTGGAATGCCTATGTAAACAGAAAGTAACATTTCCTCCTATTCCCAATTCAAAAAGCTAAACAAAAGAAAACAGATTCTGTTTTCTTGGCAAAAATTACATTCAAAGTTATAAGAAAGGTAGACAAATTAAAAAGAGACAAGTTATATCTATGTCATAAACAGATGGCCCCTGTAAGGGTTAATAAATAGTACAGTAAGCAACAGACTGTTGCTTAATTAATCCAGTCATGTTCAAGTATATCTTGTCACATATTAAGTTCTATCTTGGTTGAAATTTTAAACTCAGTAAAGGAGAAGCAGAAGTCTGAATTATATCAGGTACAAATTCCGCTTATCTTTCTAATAGCCACATGCGGAAGTGTAATACAAACAGAAAATAGTCCAGCCAAGACGATTAAGAGAAAACTGTAAATCCGTAAATTTTACACTGTAAATCTGTCACCAAAAAAAAAAAAAAAAAAAAATCATTGTGCTTATAATGCAAAGTTTTCTACATATTTTTCACATGCAACATTGAACTAATCCATATTTCTACAATACTACTCAATTTATGACCGCATGATTTGGTTAAGAGAGAATGAACACAGATTAGCTTTTTGTTAGTATAATGCAGTATTTTTCAGTGTTCTCTGGACTGTAGGAATCTGCAATACTTCTGAAGGCTTCACAGAAGACTCAAGTATGACATACAGTAATCTATATATACTCCATTAGAAAATTTTTAGAGATCCACAAATTAAAGAAGGCTGAACACCACTAATATGAATCAATAGGTACATTCATGTAGGTACATTTAAAAGTGCTTTTATGTTCAGTATAAATGTATTAGAGGTCCGGAAGAGTTGTTGACAATTTTATTGACAATTTAAAGCAGCAAATACACCATATTATACATATCAGTGATGCTTAATTTTAAACAAAAGCATGCTTTCATTAAATGCACAAATGTATAAACGTACTAACCAAATCTGCACAGACATCTTAAAAAGATTACCGGTGCACTCAAAGAATCAATTGCTTCATCACTTGGCTCAAAATTTCAAAAAATTTAAGAGACACTCTCTGCCCCCAAGCCTTCCACAGACATCCACTCCTTTAAAAAGACTCAACAGAAAGATAAAAATATGAACATTACACTTACAAAGACAGACACTTTATGGTTCATTAGGAGATTAAAGTCCAGGTTTCTGAGACACTGAATGAAATAATCAGTTTTTTTTACAATGAGATATTGGAAGATCTTTGTCTGTTGTAGTTGATGGAAGTTAGCTGTTGAACTGAATTTAACTTATAAGCCAGAACATGCCTAGAGAAATTTCCTGGAACAAAAACATACAAAAACTTACAGTAAAATCAACATCTTGAACACGGTTAAAAACTACCTAAAAACTAGAGCATGCTCTGTAGTATATATTGATAAGTTCTGCAGAGAATCCATTGAAGCAGCAGGCAGAAATATAGTGTTCTAGACAGAGTTTCATAACAGGTTTCAGACATAGCTTCAAGAAAAGCACACTGCCTTAATATGCTCTCAAGTCAATAGATGAAGACAAGAGTTAATGGATTGGAGACCACAAACAGAAAAAAAAAAATCGAAGCCTCCTCACCAACATAATTCCTGCTTGTTTACTTCTATTTAATAATTTCAAAGCAGAGAACAGCTGAAGAATTTTCATATAGGGAACTCTTTACCAGCAAATTTTAGTATCATCTAGTATAAAATCAATTATCTGGGTGCTTCCTCTAAACTAATTGCTTTTGCTGAAAATGGTCACTTTTACATTCTGTACCTTGATAGCTATATACACAGACCTCTTCTGTATCTCTGTCCATATTATACACCTGAATTAGAAATAAATTTCTTCTTTCATCTCAACGAAAAATGCAAACTTTAATTGTCTGGGTTTCATTATAAACCAAAATGTAAGCTTCTTCCTCACTGGCTAAAGGAAAACACTTTAAGGAAGACCTTAAAGAAGGGAGTGCATTAACTGTAAAAGAATAGTTACTTTATTGTGTTAACCAGTCCTTGGACATCAGTGATTTACATCTGCTACCCATTGTTTATTCTAAATATCTCAAATATGTCAAACACTATTGGGATTAAAAAAAACCCAGCTATTTACCCTATGTTAATGAGTTTGCTGCTCAATTTTAGAAAATGCAGTCATGTAGCCAAAATGTTTTTAATAAGTACTGTTAAAAGAAACAATTTCTTAAAAGAATAGGTGTTCTTCATTGCAAGACTTCAGAGGTAATTTTCAGAAATCAAATGCATATAATAACCTGTTCTAAATCAACTGAACTGCTCACCAGTTCAGATCAATACTACACATACGACCTGGTCATCTGAAGCAAGTACCTCATACAGTAATAAACCTGTTGTTAAGGCATATTTAGTGTTCACCATGGCTAAATGTTTAACAGGCCTCCAAAGCATAGTCAGTGCTATATTTTTTCTGCAAATTTAAAGCCATGGAAATAGCTGCATAGCTCCAGCAGGAGCTGTACAAGTTCCTTGTGTCAGAACAACAGCAAGAGATGCTTGTCAGTTTCACTGGGCCCAAGCATAGGTTTCACATTATTTTCCACTTGCTTGCATTTTTAGTAAGCAGTTAGATGATGCTCATCTTCCTAGAATATATATTTACTGCTGTGATGTTGTGCTTCCCCCACACTCCCCAAGCTGACCCTTATCTCCTGCACTCCTGTTCAAGCGATATCCACCAGTGGTGGCCATAATGGATGCATCTGGTCGTGATGGCTGCATCTGGCTCTGAGCAGAGGCAGACATAACAACACAATAGCCAAGGGCTATCTTGCACATCTTGCTCAAACAGCTGAGGGCTTGCTGAGCACGCACTAACCAAAATACGGCTAGTATGCAAATATGACTGTAAATTAATCCTCTTACTCCATAAATAGTGGACAGTCCAGGGCTCGTTGAGCTCTCCCGCATGGCAGGGGGCTGCACGCCAGGATCTCCCCTTCAGCAGGGACACCTTTCAAAGTTACTCCTTGAGGTTAAGAGAATCCTTGCCACAACAGATTCTCTGTAAGTGATTAATAACACGCTAAACTATGAAATCTTAGCTAAGTGATGTAAAGGATTGATCACCATATATAATCCTTTAAACATAGACTGCTGACCAAGACTAGGATTGGATACAGCTGCACCTAGACCCCTCTCTGAAAAGGAATTTAAAGTGCAAGGGGGTCCTTTCTGAACCTCGTGGCTCAACAGGAGGGTCTCCCTGACAATTTTGTCTGACCCTGTCCTCTATGCAGTAAATAATCAAGCGTACCTCACCATTGAATCCTGTTAAAGCATTGTTGTGTTAACCTTTGAACTTTGTTAACTCACTGTTTTATACAAATAAAATATATTGCTGCTTCTCTCATGTGAGTGAAGTGTATAACTAACTCTGACTTCTTCCATGACAACTGTCAACAGATTTAGAAAGTTTAGATGTAAGGCCAACTTCAACTCTACATCTGTTCACAAACTCTATTTCTACAGGGATTGTAAACTAGACATGCTACTGAATCCACTTGACATGATTCTATTTAATCTCTGAAATAATTTAGCTAGTGAGACTATGCTCAGATAAACTTCACACATAATCTTAGCAAAAGTGGGTTAACCACAATGTTAGGATACCAAAATATACTGGTGATCAGAGATAACCACATCTGCCTTAGTCATCTGTTTTTTTAATATATTTGTCCCCAAACTAGGTCAATGAAATACGAGGGGAAAAAAAGGCACTGGAAAAACCATTTAATATGATTTTACAGCTTTTCACTTCAATGAGATGATGTTTCCTAATGCAAAACAATAACAAGATTTGTCTCCTTTTTTGGATTTAGTAACTGTAAAATACACATTTTATTGAAACAACACTTAAGAGAATTTCTCTGACATGTGGGAAATACTTTAGTTCTTAAGTAAATTAACAGCTCAGATTGAACTATCATAGACCAGACACGATACAGAAGTGAGATGCTGGTCACTGGAGTGATGGTGCCAGACGTACAACTCCCACTGCAGAAACTTGTCAGCTAACATACATACAGCTGCCCTCAGTTTGCATAATACGTTATCAAGAAATCAGTGCCTGGTAGTGTTCAATACCCACGATAAGGACCCTTTCAGTTACAACACTTTCACAGAATGTTGTCCTCTTCAAGCAACTTTACAGAGATAACAGTGTCCATTTCTGTTTGGTTGAAGGCCTACAGCACCAAACATCAGTTATGTGGCCAAATGGGCAGTAGAACTGACAGAGTTTAGTATTAATGCTCTTCCAGGATTCAAGAACTCATAACAAAAAACTAGTATGTAAACATTTTGTATTTGCATAAAGTAATTCTGTTCTACATGCTGACTTTGTGACACAAAAATTACAATTCTTCTGGCATTGATATTTTATAAGAAAATTTCCAAAAGAAGATCTATAGATGTAGTCACAAAATTGCTTCAGTTGTATCCTTCCTCAGCAACAAGTGAAGGTTATTCCCAAAGAAAGAGAAGTTGTTCCCTAAGAAGTACTCCGCAAAATTACTGCTAAGAATTGTTACTGTCAGCGTTACAGGCTGGCAGGCACACTTCGAATCAGAGAAAAGCCTGCTTCAAGCAAAACGTGAGAAATCTTTCATGTCTGTTAAGTATTTTTGTCCTCAGTCACACCTACAGTCCATCTTCCAGATGCACTGAAAACAGTACATTAGTACGTCAGCACAAGTACATTATAATAGGCATTAGCAGTCACTCAGACAGATCTAACCTGTCGTAATCTGAAATTTCATTCACTTCTACCCTGGTTTTCACAAGCAAGGATCTGGATCATTTTGTGGCTGCACTAAATTACATTAAACACTGTATTTGTCTAAACCACTAAAAAGGTTTACCCACACCCATGACAGCTTACAGAATAGTGCTCATTACTGACAAGTAGAATATAGATAAACCAACATTCATTTCCTGAGCAACCACTGTCATTAAAAGACTCCTCATTCTCCTTTAGGTCTATCACATCAGCACAGAATCCTAAAACAGTAAAATTTGAAAGGCTGGGAAAACAGTTTCCAGGGGACTGTAACAAACAAATAACGAAACTGGAGAAAAAAAAATTTACAGAAAAAAAATTACAGAAAATAAAATTTGAGATAACTTTTTAGGTTACTTAAAAAGGTGATCCAGCTTTCATGGTAGAGTGAACAGTCAGACACCAGAACTTGGAAGAAATACTTTAACACTTGGCCAACTGTGCCAATGAAACAGGCATGTATGCACCACTCACAGTCAATTTCATTGGAGTGATTTCCAAAGGGCAGTGGAAATAGACGCAAAAAGGTTCTCCCACAAAAAAGAGTTCACTCTTACATTTTGCATTAGAAGAAATTACATATTGACAAGACCACTTGTAAACCTATTTATCAGGTGAATTAAGAACAGGAAGCGGACCAAAAGAGAAGCTAATGAAGAATATTTATGAAATATAGTAGCTCACTTAAAACTAATTTGGGATGTGGACTCTTACGAAGGCAGTTCTTATCAAGCACAACTTGCTAACTTCTTCTTGAAACCCACTGCTTTTCATCAAGATACTGATTTTTTAAGACCTTTATATATACAAAACTGAAATATTAGATTTGACATTGCACTTTAAAATTAAAATAGTTTTAGTATCTCAGTAACTGAAGAACAGAGAGGTAGCTCATAAAATTTATTTCAAACTATACTAGAAACTATGTTATCTTGATATTTTCCTGAATAGCAGTATTTTTCTGACCGTAAATGAGACACCTGCACATGCAGTTTTTTCAATTGCAATTTCCCATATCACTCAGAAAAATGTTGAAATAAAAATTCTCCTTATTGGAGAATTAAAATCTAAATGTAAAATGCATGTAGATTAAATCAAACTAAGCTATTTAAACAAGATTTTTGAGCAATAGGTAGGTTCTCTATAAAATTGCTTTCACAGACAGAAAAATCATGATCTAATAAATACTACATTATTTTTCTTTTATCCTTTTTGATCTGACTGCTCTAGTTGGAAACTTGAGAGTTATTGACAAATACTTGCATTAGTAACAGATAAATAAGCTTAATAATTTACAATCAAGTTCAACAAGTCCTTTTGTTATCTCTGTTAAATATGGTTTTGTCCTTTCATGCTTCTTGATTATACATAGAATCATAGAAGAATAGAATCACAGAATGCTTTGAGTTG
>NW_010121384.1:0-8534 GCF_000699245.1 Pterocles gutturalis
GAAAATAATGTAGTTAAAACCCCTGAGCAATACAGCTTCACAAATGAGTTACAAATCTATACATCATTAGTTTCTTATTAATCTTATTATTCCTGATTTGTTTTGAAATTGGCATTGTCACAAGTAAAATTAAAAATCTGTGACTTAATAACACAAACATTTTGCCTAAATGGCAGAGTTAAGGTTAAGTTATAATACAGTCTGTCTTTGGTGGCCCTTTGTATTTTACTTTTTAATAATATTTTAAATACTGTTGTTCTATGTGAGACATGGTTATAATAAATTAAATATCTGTTTGGTAAAAATCTACTTTTATGTACCTCATTGTTTACTTATCAACATTTTTTTAGTCTGTTTATAGTTTAAAAACCACGAATACCAATTCAGTTTAATCATGAAGGTACTCCTAACAGTTACCCAGAAAAGTTAAAAAGGATGTGTTTTCTTCTAGAAGTCTGCATATCATTTTTCACACAAAATCTTAAAGTCAGCAATTACTTTGGGAGCAATTCCGAAACTGAGTGAAGATGTCATTTTCCCAGAATGATTTTGGGTTCATATATAGTTTGCTTAAAATTCACAGTCTGTGACCTTGGTAGATGAACTATTTGCAGACTATATGTTTCTACATATTAGAAGAACTTCTCATAAACTTAGGTGATAATCTTTGAATGTTTGTTGAGTTTTGTTTTGTTGTTTCCCCAGTTAAAGAAATGGATGATCTGCAGCTGGCATGCCTGCTTAGAAGACCACCAGTCTTGAGATCAAGGGGCAGTAAAAGCAGAGACTTCATTGCCTACTTCTCCCCAGCCAACATAAGAGCTCTTCCTTAATGACTCCATTGACATTTACTGTTCACAATTCACACATTTCTAATAACCTCCGTAAAATGTCAGCATGTTCTCTAATGGGCACTACAGGAAAACCACTTCAGCCTGCACTGTCTATGGGTCCTGTGCCATTTCTCAATACTAGGCCATTGGGCTTGACAAAAAGGCTAACCTCATTCCTCTGCATAAGCAGATAAGGGTGACTGGGTAGAGTAGACTGAACGTGCTGTTAGAGTAGTTCTGTTACAGTCCCTTGCCTTTACCTCTCCCAACCCTTTCTCTTGGCACATGTCCACAAAAAGAGGAAAGTAGAATTTCTTCAGAATTGCAAAATGCAAGCAGAAAAACACAATGTTTTTGAAGACAATGTAGATAGATCACCAGGAGTTTTGTGATTTTGATTGCAGTTAAAGCAAGTGTTTGCAGAAGTGCTCAAGTTCTACTTACTTCCTCCTAGGTCATATTTGTTAACGTTTAAGTTTGTAATAAAATAGTTACAGAAGATAGATTTCTCTAACTGACTGTGAAAAGAAGCTTTGTATCTTTGTACTGCCAGATGGCACATACAGGACTCACAGTGCAGGTTGTCACTGATTTTATTAGTAAAATTTGGCATTATGTCACTATTGCATTTACATTGTGCATATCCTTGGCAGGTTTTTTGACTGAAAATCGTGTGTTTAGTCTAAGCAACACGGTGTTCTTCCAACAGTATGGACAGACATTAGCATGTACACACTGTTTCACGTCTATTTCAGAACTGCTGCCCTCCCTTGTGTCATTTGGAGTATTCATACTCTCTTATTAACATTCCCTGCCTGTTGTCTGCATTAGAGTTCATATCAAAGAAGTGATTCACCTTCAGATAAGATGGATCTGTTTATGTGATATTGATATTCATGTCTTGCAAAAGTTCTTATTATTTGCAAAAGAGACAGGTATTATATTTTTAAGAAGGGAAAAAAGGAAGATCTGGGAAACTACAGACCAGCCAGTCTCACCTCTGTGACTTACATGATCATGAAGCAGATCCTCCTGGAAACTGTGTTGAGGCACATGGAAAATAAGGAGGTGACTGGTGACAGCCAACATGGCTTCATTAAGGGCAAATTGTGCCTGACACATTTGGTGGCCTTCTACAATGGGATTATATGTTGGCGGATAAGGGAAGAATAACTATCACCTACCTGGACTTGTGCAAAACAGTTGGCACTGTCCTGGATGACATCCTTGTCTCTGAATTGGAGAAACGTGGATTTGACAGAAGGACGAATCGGTGGATAAGTAATTGGCTGGATGGTCACACTCAAAGAGTTGTAGTCAACAGCTCAATGTCCCAAGTGGAGACCAGTGACAAGTGATGTTCCACAGGGGTCAGTACTGGAACCAGTGTTGTTTAACATCTTTGTGGGAGACATGGACAATGGGATTGAGTGAATCCTCAGAAAGTTTGCCGATGACACCAAGCTGGGTGGTGCAGTCGACACTCTGGAGGGAAGAGATGTCATCCAGAGGGACCTGGATAGGCTTGAGAGGTGGACCTGTGCCAACCTCATGATGTTCAATGAGGCCAGGTGCAAGGTCCTGCACCTGGGTTGAGGCAATCCCAAGCACAAATACAGGCTGGGATGAGAATGGCTTGAAAGCAGCCCTGAGGAGAAGGACTTGGGGGTGATGGTAGATGAGAAGCTCAACATGAGCTGGCAATGCGTGCTTGCAGCCCAGAAAGCCAACTGTATCCTGGGCTGCATGCAAGAGAAGCATGACCAGCAGGTCACCTCCTTGGGTGATTCTCCTGCTCTACTCTGCTCTTGTGAGACTTCACCTCGAGTACTACATTCAGCTCTGGAGCCCCCAATGTAAGAAGAACACGGACCTATTGGACGAAGTCCAGAGGAGGACCACAAAGATGGTCAGAGGGCTGGAGCACCTCCCATATGACGACAGGCTGAGAGAGTTGGGGCTGTTCAGCCTGAAGCGGAGAAGGCTCCAGGCAGAACTTATCACAGCCTACTAGTACTTCAGAGGGGCTCCAGGAGAGATGGGAAAACACTCTTTATCAGGGAGTGTAGTGATAGGATGAGGGGTAATGGTTTTAAGCTGAAAGAGGATAGATTTAGATTGTATATTAGTAAGAAATCTTTCCTGTGAGGGTGGTGAGGCACTGGAACAGGTTGCCCAGGGAAGCTGTGGATGCCCCATCCCTGGAGGTGTTCAAGGCCAGGCTGGATGAGGCTTTGAGCAACCTGTTCTTGGGGAGGTTGTCCCTGCCCATGGCAGGGGGGTTGGACTAGCTGATCTTTAAGGTCCCTTCCAACCCAAACCATAATATGATTATATGATTGTATGATATATGTCCCTCACATTTCAGGGGAGCTAAGGCCAAACTGCTCTCTACCCACCTCCAAAAATAAAAAATGCTATGACTTTCTTTGCTACAATTTCTGTAGCTGCTCTGGATAGTGAGCCCGCTCTGTGAAAAAGCCGCTAGAGATCAACAGTGCACACCTATACATACGAGTCGACAATACTACCACTAAATACAAGTTGTTTTCTTAATGAGAATTGGTATCATTCCTAATTGTGAATTTTTTCTATACTTACTGCATTCTCATAGGTACTTTGATCCTGTTGAAAATCTGTGACTTTATTAACATGCTCATGGACACTGTATACAGCTATATTAACAATGTTCCTCTACTAAAAAATCTAATGTATTGTCTTTGTGTTTTAGTAAGTACTGTGAGAAAAGTCGGTTTTGAATTTAGTAACCTCTAATCATATTAAAGGCTGGTAGGTTTACAAATCCATGACAATATATAGGATAAGCAGCTAACTTCCTTTCCTCACGGCAGGTGCACTGCTGTGTTGCAGACACGGTGAAGTGTGACTTCAGCCTGATTTGAGCAGCAGGCGAACATGTTGCTTTGTACCCTCTTGGACTACTCTGGGTAACATAAACGGAGCTTTAACTATGTTAGCTGTCTCACTAAACTTTACTGATCATTGCTTTTCCTGTTACTCAAAATTATACTTAAAGCTAACAATCTAAACTTTCCATAACTGCATAGTAGGAAGTTACTTATATTTTCAGTCTCAGTCTACAAAGATATTGTGCGCTGAAGGTGACTTTGCTGGGGATAGGCATTTAAAGAGACGTTATGTTTTGCATTCCCTTTGTAGGTTTGGGTTTTACGGATTATTTATATTAGGGGTTTGTAATCATAACTGAGGTTTAGTCAAGCTATTGAACTGTCTTTGTTTTAACTTAATCTGGAAGTGTGCTGTGCTAGTGAAGGGTGGTGAGAATCACTTCCTTTACTTCAGGCATCAAAAATCCCAGATGTGGCCTAGCACCTCCAGAGGGTGAAACACCTCCTTCTAAAAATATTTATGATTCCTCAGCTTCAATAGATCAGAAGAATTGTAATGTGGAGATCCCTTTTACCCTCTGTTGACTACAAAAGGAATTGATGGCCAAGGTAGAAAGTCAATGAAATCAATCCCACTGTGGGCCCCTGATGTTGATCTGGGAAAACAGGGAAAAAAAAAAATATGTTCCGGTACTACCCTAACATACAAAATAAAGCTTACCATTACTGTGTTAAATATTGTTAATAATAAGAAGAAAAATAACAAAATATGAGTGTCTCTAACATTGGTGTTACTCCCTCTGCCCGGTTTGCTTAGAAATATGCCTTTAAATGTCTGTTGCAGTGATCTATGCATGTGCTGGACTGGGAGCTTGTGGATATGCTGACCTAAAACATAAAAACCTTTTGTAGTATTTCACAGAATTCTTAAGGGATTCCATCTTCTTCCATTAGGGTATTTAATGTAATGTAAATTAAATATTTTATGGTATGTAGGTGAATGTACAATAAAACTGCTGAATTCTGGCAGGAAATCTGGGTGTGTCATGAGGTTTGACCTCCTAAGCTAAATACTGAACTAAATTAACAGCAATAAAAGGGAATTGTGGAAATTAAGAAAAAAAAGTTGCAGAAAAATTGGTCATCTGAAATCGCTGTTTGAAGGTTGGTACAATATGAAACAGAATATAGCATAATTAATTACACAATGTATACATTAAAAAAACCCATACCATTTCCCTTCCCTTCTCCCAATCCACACTAAGCTGACTTTAAAGGCAAACCACCATGGTTTCTCTTCACCCACACAAATATTCAGCTGTGAAAAAATAAGTGATATATCTTGACAGGTATTCCTTGGGAAATTTTGAGCTCAAATACTGTACAAAATGAGTAAAACTACATTAATCATGGAATACATAATAAAAGGAAACAGCATGTCTCCCATCAAGCAATAACTAGAAAAAACTACAACCTCTGTATTTATTTTTGACATACCTGTACAATAAATATTTTGTTCAGGATATAATCTTGACTCAAAGCATAATAGTTAATGAACTGTCTAATATATTACATTCAATTTTGAACTAGAACTACTAAAATGGTATGTTAGAACTTCTTGATTTGGATATACAACACCTTAAATTGCGTCTGCAAATATGTTTTTGCTTTGTGACACCTTTCAGTGTCCTAATAGACTTGTGTATATTGAGAATGAAACTGCCCCTTCTCCACTTTCTAAATTTTAAATCCTTTTTTTGAATCATGATATTTAATGTTAGAACCTCAGAAGTAGCATTTCACTGATTCTCAGAGGAAGGTTTGGTTTAAACTGACCATGCTATTAAAAATGTCTCCTGTCTTGTCTTTTCCATCATCAAGCCATGATTTCCTTGGTGGCTGCCTAAAGAGATGGAAACATGCAGTTGTAAATAGAAACGTCACACAACACACTCAACACATACAGTGTGACGTTGGAGAGAAATTAATCTTAGGACTAGCTGCTACCAGTAGAAAACTATTCTCTCTTTTTGTAGGATTAGTGTTGGATAGGTGTTGCTTTTTGAACTGGGTCACCTTGAGGGCAGTTGAATGATCTAGCACAGGGAAAGAATCACTTCAGTTGTTCATTTGGCAACAGAGAGATATCAGATCTGGTTAAATGAAACATTAAACTTCACACTAATTCCCTGGTACCACGACGATCTAAGAAAACAGACCTTTATCTATCTTCATCCATTTTTGAACTTTTATTAATGTGGAACATCTAGAGCTTCAAGAGGAGATTATAAGACAAAAAAAGCACAATATGGTCTAGGAACTCTCAAGAAGAAATTAATGCAATGATCTGGTAAGGTAAAAATGGGATGGTATGGATGCTCTTGGATATCTGCATTGCGTTTTTCAGGTGCCTGTTTTTTCAGAATTTAATCTGACACTCATAAACATAATGAACACTGAGCTGGGATAGTTTTAACAAGCAAACAAACAAACAAAACAAAACAAAAAACCCACAAAAAACAAACACAAAATCCCCCCCAAAACTCAACAAAGGAAACTTAAACTGTGTAAAGGAGGTTAAATATTGGCAACCTTTAAAGTAGAATTTAACCAGATGTTAAATAGATGATAACTTTTGTGTTCTTCTTTCTCAATTCAGAACTATTAAAATAAAGATTAAATGAAGAAATAAAGATAATAGTTGAAATTGATCCCTGGTGTTATTAGATATAATTCCATTGAAGTCACTGAAGTTGTGCCTGCAATGATTTTGGCTTGGAGTACAGTTATTTTCATTCAGAAGAGTGTAGATTTTGTTTGTTTGTTTTTGTTTTGTTTTAATTTCCTCTTTAGCCATTGTAGATTTTCTTTTTAAATAAACTCTACTCTTCACAGGGATATCTGCTTGTTCTGGTTAGCAAAGTGTCCCAATAATGATGATATTACTCTATCAGTTTAGAGTTCTGGAGTGGAATATCAATATTAGCGAATTACAGTGCACATATGAGGCATAATAATGAAGAGGGATGGTGTAAGGAAAAGCAGCACATTGTAATGAGCTCTAAGCATAAAAAAATATATACTACTGCTGCAATAAAAGATGGTATATATGGCTGATTCAAGAAGATATGACCAATTAGTAAGTCTTCGTAATAAGAGAATCCACAGAAATGGGAAATCAAAAAAGGCTCTTGGGCCCACTTTTAGAGAGAAAGTCATTCTGCAGAGAACAAAATAACATATTTTACTTTTCCTTCTTATATAGCTCAGCAAATGGCATTAATCTCCAGCTGGTGAGGAGCACATATATATATATACACATATAAAAAAATTCTATACAGATTGTAGTGATGCTAATAAAGTTCTTAGTATTATTTCTAACCATACACATAGTATGCTAATAACCAAATAGCATTTTGACGCCTTCAGCTACTGAAATATACCAGTGCAGAAACGTATAATTTCACTTAAATAAGGTGATAATGAAGTTTCTTGTCATGCACAGGAAATGGAGAGTGAGCTACTTCAAACAGAAGCCATGCCTGCTCCTTCCATGGGGAATGGGTTATGTGAGTTTTGGTAGAGCACTTCAGGGGTCATGTAAAGAGCCAGTGTTAATGAGTAGACAATTTCAAATTATTAGCTCTCTAAATCAGTGATGAAAACTGCTGTAAAGAACCTATAGGAAAAATTTCAAGGAAAACTTTTAACTTACCATGCTTTATTTTCTGTTTACCAGAAAGCACCATGTTTTGCAGAGGCAAAATTAAAGTTGTGAGTAGCATGACCTTAACTTGTTTGGTTTGTTCATCTGTATAAACAAAACAAAGAATCATCTCACTCCATTGCTGTTTTATTTTTTAATTATTATTTTTAATTTAACACTCATCTTTGTACTGTAAGTAATGAGGAGAACTTTAGGGAGTTGAAGAGTTATAAGCAAACCTGGTTACAGGCAGTATATCTGGATGCTGAAGAAAAATCCCTACTTGTTAACACTTACCATGGAGCATGTGCCATGCTTTTTTTCTACTCTGGCATTTGGAGTAAATAGTATTCTTATTAACTAGTACATGGATAAATTCTTGTCTCCTCATGCCGAAAGCATCTATATTCAAAAAAGGTGTGACATGAATTTGTAGTTCTGTGTCAGAATCCGGTCCTAGGTTCCTAGTACAATGAAGAGATGAGATATTAACATAATGATTCTACCTGTAGATATGTCTTAATTCTCCTTAGAAACCTCAGCAGCGTCCTGATGATTTTAAGTTAGAATCTGCTTTTGTCCACAAAGCTGGTTGATTTAGACCTTTCTATTCTATCCCTAACAAGGAATGATGGCCCAATGAGGAAACCTAGAAGAGATTCTGATTTTTTACATATATTTAGACAATAAGAAGGGAAGAAATCTAATCAAGACATAAAAAAATAGTTGAGTTCTTCTGCATTTCCAAGTACAGGACTCTCACTGAAGTCATCTGGAGTTTGTCATCTGTATACACTGCCTGATGAATTAGGGGATTGAAGCAGAACACTTTTCGTGGCTTTCACAACTCATTGAACTGACATTTCTTCTTCTGTATTTCCTTCTACTTTGCTTCAGGGAGCACTTCAAAGAGTAAGTTATAATTTTAAATTCTTGATGTGGTTTGAACTGTGTAATATGAAATAGGAGAAATCAACCAAAAAAGCATTGTGTAAATTTGAAGGTCTGCAGGAATAAGGTTCTCAGGATGAACAGTTAGATCCTGGCATTTCCTTCTGCCTTGTAGGCTTTCTCCCTTGCTTGTATGTCTGGTGAAGGCCAAACAGAGCCTTCTTGTACGGGCAG
>NW_010121384.1:8565-9186 GCF_000699245.1 Pterocles gutturalis
ATGAATATGGCAAGATAAAATGAAGACAAAAAATTGTCTTGGAATTTGGTATGCAGATTGCGTGGGTAATTTTGTAGTTGATTCCTGCTCTACTCTCATTCCCTGTCTGCTTCTCTAATTTGGAATAAAGATCAATATTTTGAGAAATATATTCTATCTCTAGTGAATTTTATGGAAATTACTTTTTATTGCAGAAAAGCCTGCCTGTACATGCTGAAATTGAATAGCAAACAGTAAATATTCTGATCAGTTTTTTCTCTGCATGTGTGTAATTTAGGTTATCTTTAATGTTATAGATGGACCTATTTACCATATGATTTGTACTCATTTTTAAAAGAAAGAGAAAGGACGACATAAAACCTAGGTGTATTGATGATAAAACATGATTTCAAAGTGCCCAAGCAAGTCTCATTAGATACAAGACTATGAATATCCGATGTTACCAGTAAAATACCCACATATCAAATAGTCTTCTCCCTCAAAGGAATTTAGCAAGCTGCCAGTATTTCTTTAAAATGATACATGGTACCATGTAGGGCACAATGGTCTTGGTAACATTTGAATTTGTTTGAGCTGTACTTCCAGGCCATGCTTCTGACACACTGCAGTCAGAACTGACTT